>NC_069504.1:1013039025-1013324025 GCF_027579735.1 Bombina bombina | reverse complement strand
CTTCCCTCCCCCACCCCCCAATGTTTCCCCTCATCTTAAGTACTGGCAGAAAGTCTGCTAGTACTAAAATAAAAGGCAGATTTATATATATATATGTGTTTTCTGCAGTGTAGGATCCCCCTTACCCCCCAACCTTCCTGATTCACTCCCAAAAAAGCTCTCTAACCCTCCTCCTCTACCTATTTGCCACCATCTTAGGTACTGGCAGCTGTCTGCCAGTACCCAGTTTGCCTCAATTTATACTTTTTATTTTTAGCCATAAGCTCTTTTTTCTGTATTGTAGCTGCCCCCCCTTCCAGATCCCTTTCCCTCAATGGATCCCACATAGGATCCCCCTCACTGCCTTCCTCCCTCCTTTCCCCCTCACATCCCAGCTCTTTTTTTTATTTTTTTTTACCTAACGTGTTTAGTGGCATAGCGGTCCCACCCACTCCCGGCCTCCTCCCGCCTCCTCCAGTGATGAGCCACCCACCCGCCAACGATCGGCACCACTGCTGTGTGATGCAGAGACGGCCACAGAGGCTTGTGGGGAATGCAGAAATAGCGTGAT
The DNA here is from genome assembly GCF_027579735.1 of Bombina bombina. Taxonomy (NCBI): domain Eukaryota; kingdom Metazoa; phylum Chordata; class Amphibia; order Anura; family Bombinatoridae; genus Bombina; species Bombina bombina. The sequence goes on along the minus strand of NC_069504.1, from coordinate 1,013,323,475 downwards.
CTTGCTATTTTGAGCAAGATTGTGGCAGAGAGAAGACCAGGACTGTATCGATGTACAGGGTATATTGCTGGTCCTTAAGGGCATAACGACCAGCGTATCATGGTCAGTGACAAGGGTGAAGCGCATGCCCAACAAATAATACTTTAGAGTCTCCATAGCCCACTTAATTGCTAAGCACTCTTTTTCTATAACAGCATAGCGCTGTTCTCGAGGCAACAATTTCCTGCTTAGATATATCACTGGATGTTCTTCCTTGCCTATGTACGGTGATAGTACAGAACCCAAACCGACCTCAGAGGCATCTGTCTGCAAGAAAAACTCTTTATCAAAGTCAGGTGCCACGAGGACGGGTTGCTCACACAATGTTGAACGAAGGTCTATAAAGGCCTCCTCTGCTTTTCTGTCTCACCTTACTGTGTCTGGACTTCTGGCTTTAATAAGGTCTGTGATAGGAGCAGCTCTGGTTTCAAAATGGGGTATGAACCTGCGGTAGTAGCCGACAATTCCCAAGAAGGATCTAACCTGCTTCTTCCTAAGAGGCCTGGGCCAATTCTGTATAGCTCTTACCTTGTTCAATTCGGGTTTCACTAACCCCCTATGTAACCTAAATTCTTAGCCTCTGCCAATCTGAAAAACATTTGAATGGGTTGGCAGTTAACCCAACTTTCCTAAAGGTGTCTACCACTGCCTCTACTTTCTTCAAATGAGAGTCACAGTCTGTGCCATGGATTATGACATCATCCAAGTACGTAGTGGCATAGTGCGCATGTGGTCTTAATAATTTATCCATGAGCCTCTGAAAAGTGGCTGGAGCTCCATGGAGATCAAAGGGCATCACCTTAAATTGAAATAAACCACCTGGGGTTACAAAGGCAGTTTTCTCTCAGGCATGTTTAGTGAGGGGTATCTGTCAATACCCTTTTGTTAAATCCAAATGTGGAAATAAATCTGTCCTTAGCTAGTCTCTCTACCAGTTCATTAACCTGTGGCATTGAGTAGTCATCAAACTTTGACACTTCATTTAATTTCCTAAAATCATTACAAAATCAAATAGAACCAATCTGGTTTAGGTACCAAAACAATTGGGCTTTACCAATTACTATGTGATTCTTCTATCACATCTAATTCAAGCATTTTCCTAACCTCTGCTGGTACAGCCTTCGTTTTGCCTCAGAAATCCTGTATGGTTTTAACTTAAAGTTTACTCCAGGCTCAGTAATAATATAATGGGCAATTTCTTGTGTTCTTCCTGGCATAGGCGAGAAAAAATTCTTATTCCTCTCCACCAATTCCTTAACTTCCTTTACTTGTTCAGGTGTTAGCTCTGGGAAAATAGTTACTACTTGTTCTGAGACTTGAGGCTTAGCCCCGGTATTATCTAACTGGGCTACCAATGTTTCTCTATCCCTTCATGGCTTAAGAAGATTTATGTGAAATATTTAATCTTTCCTATGACGGTCAGGCTGAATAACTTTATAATTCACAGGGCTTACCTTTTCTAGAATCTCATAAGGTCCCTGCCAAAGAGCCAAAATGTTACTTTCAGCTGTAGGAACCAAAACCATTACCCTGTCACCCTGTTTAAATTGCCTTACAGTAGCACTCTGATCATAATAACATATTTGAGCACCATGAGATTTTCCCATATACTGGCGAACCAGGGGAAAAACCATGAGCCATTCACACCTGCATTTTCTCTATATGCTGCATCACATTAGTTCCTTGCACTCCCTGTTCCTCCCAAACGATCCACTCTTGGCAAAGTGTGGTTTATCTGATAGTGATCTGCTGGTTCAGCTTCTACTTCAGCTTTTTTGTTTCCTGGCCTCTGGGTCCTAAAAGTCTTTTGTTGTCCCAGAGATTCTGAAACAAATTTAGATGGCATAGGACAGACTTTCTCAAAGTCCCTGGCAGCAAGTTATCTTTCCACTTGAACCACCATAGAATCATATGTTGTGGGGTTTTCTTTTTCTATCCACTTGTGGAGGCCATAGTTCTCGCAAGAATCTGTCAAGTACTAGCATTCTGTGCAGTACTTTGGGCCTCTGGTCTAAGCCATTTTCACAGCAGATGTATTATGTCCAACATCTGGGACCTGGGAGCTTTCCCCATGTTGAAATGCTAGTTATAGAAATGCTCGGCTCTCGCTGTACATGTTACACCCATTCTGGCGAGAATTTCAGCTTTTAGCCATGTACAGTTTCCAGCAGCCTCTTCTTCCAAGTCATAATAAGCCTTTTGGGCTTTACCGAGGAGAAAGGGAGCAATGATTCCTGCCCATTGCTTTCGTGGCCAGACTTCCCTGGTAGCTGTGCATTCAAATGCCCCCAATATGCCTTCACATCATCCTCTGATGTCATTTTCTGTAAGCAGCCGCTTGCCCATATCCTATTCACACCTTCTGCTTGCGCAGGTGCTCTCTGAGCAGTAATACGCTGCATAATATCATAAAGCATGGCATGATCCTTTTTGGGGCATCAGCCAGGGTCCCAATTTGCAAAAGTCTGTTACACTCTTGCTGAGCTGCAACTGATGCTGCAGCCTGATGATTAGTTTCTTGTTGTACAGACACAGCCTGCAACATGGCCTTAAAAACATTCTCCATATTTATGTGGGTCTGTACCTTTAAGGCTTCCAGGGTAGTAAAGCAGGTACTAACAATGCCACTTCTGACACCACTGTGGCAAAGCCCTTGCAGGAATAGTCACTTAGGCACGAAATATAGTTTTTAGGCTGTTTTATTTTTATCAGCAGTTTTAAACATGGGCTGTACTTCCCCTTTACATCAAACATTAAACAAACAAAATCCTACTCCTCTTTAGGAGACTAACTATACATGCAATATTTCCTTACTAACCAGTACTGGGCAGCTAAGCTGCTCCCAGCTAACAAAACAAATCAAATAAAGCCGAATAGAACAATGTTTGCTCACCAGTCTCTTGTTTCTGCCAGCTATACCTTCAGACATGCAGCAAGGTCTCAGTTCCTCCCTCTCTGGAGTAAGCCTGCACAATGAGACACTTATTTTCTCTATAGAACTGCTTATAAAGGAGCCACATTATTTAACAAGAATCAGCTGTGGTGAGCTGCTAACAAATTAACACTTTGTTAGAGGGGAAAAGGTGACTTTTCCAATCTCCTGCTAATATACATACCTTCTCTCACCCTGTCACACTATATATATATATATATATATATATATATATATATATATATCACACATACTGTGCCAGCTAGTACACTCTCCAGCTGCATATCTTGTGAAATATTAATATCGCAGAAGCCATATGTGTGTCTGCACATAGGTGACTACTGGTCCTTATCAATGTCTATGACCCGATGGGGGGGCGGGATCGGCTTTATGGATTCTTGCACCGGGGCCCTGGAGTTTCTAGTTACTTCTCTGTATAGTTGGTACAACCTGGTGGTGCAACCCTTCTTTGACATAGGAAAAAGCAAGTCATAATTAAAGTTCTGAAGGAAACCTTTATTAATAACATACTTAATATTAAGTAAAGTTGGTAAAAATCAGAAGCAGGTACTGCTGGCACTTGACAGAGACAGGTATTATTGGAGCTTTTCAGAGACCGGAATCTTAGGACACTGCAGACAGGTAACAAAAGAGAAGGACAAGCTGATATCTCTAGAACATTGCAGGCAGGAATCTCTCTGCAACAAACCATAGTAGAAAACAGCAAACTAGTGTCTCTAGAGTATGGCAAATAAAGCAGGTATCTCTTGTACACAGCAGGCAAATATCTCTCTGAGCAAGCTACACCTTCATTCAAGTTCAAGCTTGTCGCAAGCTAGAGTTATGTTGAGGCAGGCTGGAACTCTTTAAGGCAGTAAAGGATAACTTACATCAAGCTAATAAAACTCAAACAGGCCAGAGTCAAAACCATCAAAGACAATAGGACCAAATCTTGATCCACATAACTTAATCATGGTCAGCCAATGGGTGGTAACAACTGGGCTGTGGCAATACAAGGCATAGTCCAAAGAAATACAAGGTCAGCAATAGGAAAATCTGAATACCAGACAAGGACAGGAACAGAGGCAGAAGCAAGGAGTCAAAACCACAATGCAAGGCGACTTTTTAAATAGGACTGATTACTTAACATAGTATAACAGTTGTGAGCAGGTGCATCTACAGACTAATCATTAGTACGATTTCCTCAGCAGCCAAAGTTCCCAAATTGTGCGCAGCCAGAGCACTAGTCTGTCAACCAGGAAACCTAGGGTCAATCCCTGCTGTAACTGGTGAGACTCATCTTTCGCCAGTCTTCAGGGCATAATCCCGACATTGACTGTTAGTTTCATCATGAAGCTTCCTTAAGGAGTTCTACCAGTAACCTTAATACCTGGGTTCAATTCTAGACTGATATTAGCATTACACAGCCGTATTTCAGGGTCAGTGCCTTCAAGTTGTAACAATCCTATAAGATGTAGTACAGCTAAGAGCTCTGCTTCTACGACCCTTTAACTTTTTTTTTAATTACATTTTCTATTAGTACCCATCTGCCTTTTTCACATTGTCTACCTAATATGTCATGCAAAGCTAATCAAAAAGAAAATATTCATTTACAATTATAAAAACTTCACAATAGCTATGCATGTTTAATCATAGGAAAACAAGCAGATAACATTTTGTCGGCTTCTAATATTTTTATAAGTGCATTTTAAAGTCTTTAGAAAGTGTGGTATTTCTTGGCAGTTACACCAAAAATCCAATTAGTAGCGTGTCTTCATATGCAAAATAAACATTGTGACAAAATGCCATTTCTATCACTATTTGTCTTACAAAACATAAGAGAGCTTCTAAAATTGTAACAATACTTTTAGACACCAGTCATGAACAAAAAAGAACTTGCAATCTAATATTTTAAATGCCTGCAAGTAAACAATATCTCTCTGAATATAAGATTAGAAGGTAAATGAGTCAATGATCCAAACATTCTTGAATCATAACAGTATTATGTAAAGAAAACAAAGTTGGTTAAAATAACAGTCACAGGAACTATAAATTGCTTACAACCCTAATAATTAGTAGCAACATATGACTCACTGGATAATTGTGCACTTCACTCATATTACCTGGAATAAACTTTCAAAGGTTTTTTTTCTTCAGGGAAATATACAGTTTGTTAGGAGGTATGACCGTAATAAATACATACAAAAAAAAATCTGGCTTATTATACTTTTTTTAAACTACAATGGCATTTTTCTATAAATGGTATTATTAAAGCACAAAAAAAATGTACTGTTTTTCATTCAAGTTCAAGCTTGTCGTTAAATACTGAGTGTTCTAGCATGAGGTGCGACTGATGAGTTTGTGTTACACAATGAGCAAGGCTATCAGCCTAACAACAATAGCGTATTATTGGTTATTAAGTTTCATATGCCACACACATGAAATTGACTTATTTAAAGGAGCATGAAACCCCATTTTTTTCTTTCATGAATCAGATAGATAATGCAGTTTTAAACAGCTTTCTAATGTACTTCTATTATCTAATTTAAGTTCTTTTGCTATCCTTTTTTGAAAGGTATACCTAGGTAGGTAGCAGAAATGCACTGCTGGGAGAAAACTGGTGATTGATGGCTACACCTATATGCCTGTTGTCATTATCTTATCCAACGTGTTCAGTTAGCTCCCAGTAGTGCATTGCTGCACCATCAACAAAGGATATCAAAAGAACAAAGCAAATCTGATAATAGAAGTAAATTAGAAGGTTTTTTTTAAAATTGTATGTGCTGTCTTATGAGAGAAAACATTTGGGTTGTTTAGCCCTTTATGGTCGTTTAGCTTATTTACTTACTTATTTTGAATCAAGCTGGGTAAGTAACACATTATATAAGCAAAAGTTTAAAAACTGTCATTGTGCTTTTAGTTTTGTTTTTCAGGAATAATTAATGTAACGTGATTTTTATTAACAATCCTCACCTTTAATATAGGGTTTGACAAAATCATATACAGGAGTACTAATTGCACCTTAACAATGTCACCTGGATCTGTGAGTCCTTCACCTGATGCCCAGATTTATTGGGCCATGATTACCAGCATGCCATGGGGCCAGATTAGGTGTGTCAAACTTGTCACACATAGAGCATTGTAGTGTTGTGGAGCATGGGCATTTATCAATGCAGTATCTGACTGCCCTCACAAGCCAATAAAAAATTGGGCAAAGTACATTCAAAAATGTATGGCCTGTTTATGCGGTAATTGCCTGAAACCCCTAAAATCACATGTTATTCTAGATACAATATTAAAGTGCTTTACTAGTAATAGTCACATGTATTATGTTGCTCAATGGGTTGGAGTAGTCGGGGCAAGTGCTGACACAAGTTAGTGTGGAAAGCCAGGATAAGTTGCAGTTCATGGCTGTCATTTATTCACTACTTTCTGTTGTCTATAAAGAGACTTCATTGAACCTCACACAATACTGAAATAATCCAAGTATATGTACCTTTCTGTGCCATGTGAGAAAGTGCTGGCATGCACAGTTTGATAGCTATTGTATGGCATACACTGCATACTTTTTGACCTGTTTAAAGTGACTACATCATAGACTCCGTGGCATCTATTTATCAAAGCGCCGACTTTCTTGCATTCGCCGGCACCAATACGCTCGCCTAACATCGCTGCCGCGGACCTGAATACGTTCTCCATAATTATCAAAAAGCTGTCAAAAAGCTGCGCACCAAGTACGGGGCGATGAGCAGCGGACTGTTGTTAACTAACAGTCATTGATCTTGCTGCTCTTCGACTTTTTTACAGCTTTCTTGGTACCCTGTCACTAAACACCCACACTATTCTATACTGTTTACCCCCTATACCGCCGCTCCTGGAGCCCACCGCCTCTCTAATAAAGTGTTTAACCCCTAAACCGCCGCTCCTGGACCCAGCCGCCACTCTAATAAAGTGTTTAACCCCTAAACTGCTGCTCCCGGACCCCGCCACAACTCTAATAAATTTATTAACCCCTAAACCGCCGCTCCCGGACCCTGCCACAACTCTGATAAATGTATTAACCCCTAAACCGCCGCTCCCGGACCCTGCCACAATTCTAATAAATGTATTAACCCCTAAACCGCCGCTCCCAGACCCTGCCACAACTCTGATAAATGTATTAACCCCTAAACCGCCGCTCCCGGACCCCGACGCAACTAAATACAATTATTAACTCCTAAACCGCCGCTCCTGGAGCCCACCGCCACCTACATTATACTTATTAACACCTAATCTTCCTCCCCCTACACCGCCGCCACCAACATTATATTTATTAACCCCTAATCTGCCCCCCCTACACCGCCACGACCTACCTACATTTATTAACCTCTAATCTGCCGCCCCCAACTACGCCGACACTATATTAAATTTATTAACCACTAAACCTAAGTCTAACCCTAACCCTAACACCCCCTAACTTAAATATAATTTAAATAATTATAAATAAATATTCCTATCATTAAATAAATAATTCCTATTTAAAACTATATACTTACCTATAAAATAAACCCTAAGCTAGCTACAATGTAACTATTAGTAACTATAATTAAATTAATTCCCTAAACTAAATACAATTAAATACAATTAAAAAAAATATCTGAAGTACAAAACCCCCCACTAAATTACAGAAAATAATAAAATAATTACAAGATTTTTAAACTAATTACACCTAATCTAATCCCCCTAACAAAATAAAAAAGCGCCCCCAAAATAAAAAAAAAGCCCTACCCTACACTAAATTACAAATAGCCCTTAAAAGGGCCTTTTGCAGGGCATTGCCCCAAAGTAATCAGCTCTTTTACCTGTAAAACAAATTACAATTCCCCCCCCAACATTAAAACCCACCACCCACACAACCAACCCTACTCTAAAACCCACCCAATCCCCCCTTAAAAAACCTAACACTAACTAGCGACGGTTTAGGGGTTAATAAGTTTATTTAGTTGCGGCGGGGTCCGGGAGTGGCAGGATAGAGGTTCATAACTTTTATTTAGGTGGCGGCGGTGTAGGGGGGGTCAGATTTGTGGTTAATAAGTATACTGTAGGTGGCGGCGGGGTAGGGGGGGGCAGATTAGTGGTGTTTAGACTCAGGGTACATGTTAGGGTGTTAGGTGTATACATTACCATAGGAATCAATGGGATATCGGGCAGCAGCGAACATAAGCTTTCACTGCTTTTCAACTCCCATTGATTCCTATGACATCCGCTGCCTCCAGGGCGGTGGATTGAAAACCAGGTACGCTGGGCCGGAATAGTGGCAAGCGTACCTGGTAGACTTTTGATAACTAGCAAAAGTAGTCAAATTGTGTCGAACTTGCGTTCAGAACATCTGTAATGACGTAAGCATCAATCTGTGTCGGACTGAGTCCGGCGGATCGTATGTTATGTCACCAAATTCTACTTTTGCCGGTTTGTAGGGTTTGATAAATAAGGCGAATCAGGCTTGCCCTAAATACGCTGCGGAATTCCAGCGTATTTGCGGTTGACGGCTTCATAAATAGATGCCCTAGAATGCTATTTAGATACCCATTATACTGTATGTACTTTAAAACTGTGATTAAAACATCTTTATCAGTCGCACTTTTAAGTGATCTGTCGTAGTCTAAAGTAGGTCTGTATTATTAACTTATTACTAGTAAAATACAAAGCCTTTGTCTCACAGTGCTCCCTGTTAGTTACCATTATAACACACATTTTGTATTGTTATTATTATTATTTATGATGTTAGATTGTTAAAAAAAAATGTCTGGCCCTGTTTAAAGGCAGATGCAGTTTAAAAGGAACATAAAAGATTAAATAAATACAAAGCAAAGATAGTCTGATCCTGATCTGAACATGAAGTTTCTTTTTTGAATATATTTTTTGAAAAACAAACACAAAAAAACCCTGAAGAATTGTATCTGTATATATGTGTGTGTTTGTGGATATGTGTGTGTGTGTGTGTGTGTGTATGTATGTGGTTTGTGCGTCTATGTATGTGGTGAGTGTGTATATGTATGTGGTGTGTCTGTGTATGTATGTGGTGTGTGTATGTATGTATGTGGTGTGTCTGTTTATGTATGTATGTGGTGTGTGTATGTATGGTGTGTGTGTATGCATGTGGTGTGTGTGTATGTATGTATGTGGTGTGTGTGTGTGTATGTATGTGGTGTGTGTGTATGCATGTGGTGTGTGTGTATGTACATGGTTTGTGTGTGTATGTATGTTGTGTGTGTGTGTATGTATGTGGTGTGTGTATATATATATATGTGGTGTGTATGTATGTGATGTGTGTGTATGTATGTGGTGTGTGTGTATGTATGTGGTGTGTATATATATGTGGTGTGTATGCATGTGGTGTGTGTGTGTATGTATGTGGTGTGTGTGTGTGTAGATATGTGTGTGTATGTAAGTGGTGTGTATGTATGTGGTGTGTGTGTGTATGTATGTGGTGTGTGTATGTATGTGGTGTGTGTATGTATGTGGTGTGTGTATGGATGTATGTATGTGGTGTGTGTGTATGGATGTATGTGGTGTGTGTATGTATGTATGGGGTGTGTGTGTATGTATGTATGTATGTATGTGGTGTATGTGTGTGTGTATATATGTGGTGTGTGTATGCATGTATGTATGTATGTATGTATGTATGTGATGTGTGTGTGTGTGTATATGTGGTGTGTGTGTGTATATGTATGTAAGTGGTGTGTGTGTATGTATGTGGTGGGTGTATGCATGTGGTGGGTGTGTATGTACATGGTGTGTGTGTATGTATGTGGTGTGTGTGTGTATGTATGTGGTGTGTGTATATATATATGTGGTGTGTATGTATGTGGTGTGTGTATGTATGTGGTGTGTTTGTATTTGTGTATGTATGTGGTGTGTGTGTGTGTATGTATGTGGTGTGTGTGTGTGTGTATATATGTGGTGTGTGTTTGTGTTTGTAGATATGTGTGTGTATGTATGTGGTGTGTGTGTATGTATGTGGTGTGTATATATATGTGGTGTGTATGTATGTGGTGTGTGTGTGTATGTATGTGGTGTGTGTGTGTGTAGATATGTGTGTGTATGTAAGTGGTGTGTATGTATGTGGTGTGTGTGTGTATGTATGTGGTGTGTGTATGTATGTGGTGTGTGTATGTATGTGGTGTGTGTATGGATGTATGTATGTGGTGTGTGTGTATGGATGTATGTGGTGTGTATGTATGTATGTGGTGTGTGTGTATGTATGTATGTATGTATGTGGTGTATGTGTGTGTATATATGTGGTGTGTGTATGCATGTATGTATGTATGTGATGTGTGTGTGTGTATATGTGGTGTGTGTGTGTATATGTATGTAAGTGGTGTGTGTGTATGTATGTGGTGTGTGTATGCATGTGGTGGGTGTGTATGTACATGGTGTGTGTGTATGTATGTGGTGTGTGTGTGTATGTATGTGGTGTGTGTATATATATATATATATATATGTGGTGTGTATGTATGTGGTGTGTGTGTGTGTGTGTGTATGTATGTGGTGTGTTTGTATTTGTGTATGTATGTGGTGTGTGTGTGTATGTATGTGGTGTGTGTGTGTGTGTATATATGTGGTGTGTGTTTGTGTTTGTAGATATGTGTGTGTATGTATGTGATGTGTGTGTGTATATATATGTGGTGTGTGTGTGTGTGTGTATGTATGTGGTGTGTGTGTGTATGTATGTGGTGTGTGTATGTATGTGGTGTGTCTGTATGTATGTGGTGTGTGTATGTATGTGGTGTGTGTGTATGTATGTGGTGTGTGTATGTATGTATGTATGTATGTGGTGTGTGTATGTATGTATGTATGTATGTATGTGGTGTGTGTATATATATGTGATGTGTGTATGTATGCATGTATGTATGTGATGTGTGTGTATATGTGGTGTCTGTGTATGTATGCGGTGTGTGTGTATGTATGTGGTGTGTGTGTGTATGTATGTATGTGGTGTGTGTGTATGTATGTGGTGTGTGTGTGTTTATGCATGTGGTGGGTGTTTATGTACATGGTGTGTGTATCTGTATGTGGTGTGTGAGTATGTATGTGGTGTGTGTATATATATATATATATATATATATATATATATATATATATATATATATATGGTGTGTATATATGTGGTGTGTGTGTGTATGTATGTGGTGTGTATGTATGTGGTGTGTGTATGTATGTGGTGTGTTTGTGTATGTATGTGGTGTGTGTGTATGTATGTGGTGTGTATGTATGTGGTGTGTGTGTGTATGTATGTGGTGTGTGTGTGTGTGTATATGTATGTGGTGTGTGTGTGTATGTATGTATGTATGTGGAGTGTGTGTATGTATGTGGTGTGTGTGTATGTATGTGGTGTGTGTGTATGTATGTGGTGTGTGTGTGTGTGGATATGTGTGTGTATGTCATCAATGTGGTAACCTATCTTCTGAAAAGCATTTTACTCAAAGGTCAGCTGGTGTGTTAAACACTTTTATGTGACCTATAAAAGAGCTCTGGCATGCGTGCAAAGTTGATGTCCGATTTACGATCCAGTCATGGCTATTTTAGTGTGCTCATATAGAAACCTATAATTTTTAGTTAGCTTTATCAGCATGGACAAAAGTGCTACTGGAATTTTGTAATTTTTACTAAAGGGGTATATTGTAGAAATCTTGACATAGGTCTGAATCACTGTACTAACCCTAGCTAAGTTTAAAAGCTGTGTATACAGCAATGCTATGGCGTTAAGGGAAACTGCATAAAAGCAGACTGAAGTAAAAAAAGTGAGTCATTGTGAACCTCATTTGTATGTCTTACCCAGAATCCAGAGTTTTTTTGGGAAAAGCAAGTCTCCTACACAATGAGTTATTTTATATATACTTGGGGCTGGTTTCCATTGAGCCATTAAAAATGGAGCCGTAAGCTACCGAAGTTGCAGGCAGCTAAAAGTAATTTATGGCTCCATTTTAGTACCAGGTTTCCATTGAATTATTTGGCGCATTGCGTGCAGTCGCCCTTTTCGTATAGGTGTAAGTTAGCGTTGTGTTAACGCTTCCACCCGATGCCAGATTTCTTAAAAATGAATAGGTTGCTATGGTAACCCAACCTTACACTACACTTTACACTCAATATACGGAGCCGCATACAAGTGCAGTGCGTATATTTTACCCGTCGCTCGCTATTATAATAAAAGCAAACACCTAACGCATGCACAATATTTACCACTCAACCGCCATCCCCCCTACCGCAATAACTAATAAATGTATTAACCCCTAATCTGCCAACCCCCCATATCGCAAATTCTCTATTAGAGTTTTTAACCCCTAAACCGCCATTCCCCCCACACTGCAACTAACAATAAAATGTATTAACCACTAAACTGCTATCCCTATCGCAACTAACAAAAAATTTATTGACCTCTAAACTGCCATTCCCCCACAATGCAAAGTACCTACTTAAACTATTAAACCTTAATACGCCATCCCCCCACAGCGCAATCTACCTATTTAAACTATTAACCCCTAATATGCCATCCCCCCACAACGCAAAGTATTAATCTAATCACTAAGCCCCCTAACCTAACACACCCTAAATTAACCCCCATTACACAAAATAAAAAAGACTAATAAACTAATAAATTAATAAAACTACCAAAATTAAAAATCCTAATCTAAAATTTAAATAAAAAATTCTAACATTACATAAAAAATAAAATCTAAGATTTAATTTAAATTCAAAATCTAAGATTACATAAAATTAAAAAAATCTGGGGGGGCGGAGTCGGCCACGGAACAGCATGGCCGCAAAAAGATAGTGCTCCGTGTAGCTGACTCCTGCCGGGTCATATAACAACTGACCCGGAGATACTACCATAAGCACAATCTGGACAAGTGATTCCGGAGGCAGAAGGGCATGAAATAGCACCATTTGCGACATCACAGAACGCCGGAGACACAGACATAACTCCTAAGCTGGTGCAGCCTGGGCCTACAGACGCTACGTGAGTGGCGCGAATCGACACTACCGATAGATTTGCGCGGAGCTGGGGGAAGGAGACGGGTGCTGAGACAACCTTACAGATATCTATCCAGCAGCAGCCCCGGCACCACGATCCACAAGACAAAGGGTCAGATACACCGGCAGATACCATCACCGCTTCAGAGGTACAATAAGGGGAGAGTGGGGACCCACGATCCTTAAATATAAAACCCCAATCAGCCATACCACTATCACAATACATAAAAGACCCGGAGGTGAAAATCCTATCTGTGTCCCCTTTCTTCCCCAGCTGCGCATGAGGCCATAGAGAAGCCAGCACAGGCTGCAGCACAGTGACTTTTAATGTAAATTCCGAAAGGGACACAATACAGCTGCAGCCATATCAATCCCCACAAGCAGTTGATAAACATAAATCTTAGAAACATAATCCCACTGGGGAAAGTAAAGGATTGTGCCTCACAGTTTGAAATAATATCCAGCAAGGACCCACATGAGGGAGAAGTGTTCATGGGTTATGTGAGAGCTACTGTGAGGAGCACTTTTATTCAGGAAAGAGACTTTTCATAATCTGAAGAGGTAATTGTTTGAGCAAATACACTATATACAACAAATCCCCAATCAGGACAGAGCCACCTCCAGACCCACCACAAAGATGACGTCTAAAAGACAGCAAAAAACAGATAAAATTCAAAAATCAGCAGGCTCCTCAAACCCAAAGCTGAACTCTTTCTTTAAAACAGCGCCAGCACCTAGTGCAAATCCACCATGCTCCCCCTCGTCTGAGAGAGATGAGGATGGAGCAGAAGACCCCCCTTTTGAGGAAGAATCACCCCTCACTAGGGCAGACTTGAATGCTTTACCCTCTAAAGAGGATTTTACAACCTTTATGCAGCAAGTCAGTCAAATAATTCGAGATGGTTTGGCAGAAGTCAAAAAAGACGTTACTGAGCTGGGTAATAGAGTAGTACAGCTAGAGGAATATGCTGAAGAAGTGTCAGAATCAACGAATCTTACTACACTGCAACTTCAACATCAAAATACAGAGATTACCCAGCTGCAAAATCAACTTGAAGACTTAGACAACAGAGGCCGCAGACAAAATTTGAGGATAAGGGGCATCCCTGAAAACATCTTGCCTGCAGCCTTACAGCAATATCTTCAGGGCCTGTTCTGCTACTTGCTTGATACAACGGCAGATACGGAAATAATGCTGGACAGAGCCCACAGGGCATTGAGGCCGAAACCGCAACCCTCCGCACCACCTAGAGACGTTATTTTAAAATGTCACTATTTTCAAGAGAAAGAAAACATCTTAGCAGCAGCAAGAAAGAAATCACCAGTCCACTATCTAGACACCCCTCTTCAAATATATGCTGACTTAAGCCCACTCACCTTATCGAAACGCCGAGAGGTGAGTTTTCTCACAACCCACCTGAGAGAACTGGGGATACAATATCGCTGGGGTTTCCCTTTTTCTTTGAGAGCATCAAAAGACAACAAAGAGGCCACCTATAGAGACTTGGAGGATCTGGACACTTTTTGCACGCACCTAAATATAACACAACCAAGAATACCTGAAGAAAGCAGCAAAAGACAGGTAGAAAACACAGTACAGCACCTCCCACCAAAAGTACAAAGACAGAAATGGACGACGGTCCAAAGAAAATCCAAATCGGCATTGCTGAAACAAGCACATAAAGATCCCAACGCCACAGTTCCACCATGAGGACACAATTGTGAGGACACAATTGGCGGCGCTCCTGAAGACTTCTCCCACGCAGAACTGGCACATTATTAACGTGGGCCTTAAAGATAGAATAACCAGCAAACCTAGCTGGTGAAATAGTTCCAAGCCACTTAAGTATAAGTATCTGTTCTCCAACTTTGTCTTTTGTTTTTTCTGTTTTTCCTTTTCTTTCAATAATTTCCAGAAGATATTAGTCTATAATCCGGACATTAAAACTGTACAAACTCTGGACAATTACAAATTTTCTTTTTAGCCGGCGGGATCAGCAGCAGCAAACAGATTGCTGTTTCCCCCCCACTTTTTCTAGTATTATGAGAGTAAATTTTGTAATATTAGACGATGTTATTTTGTTCTCTGTTATGTTTATTGTTAATAAGTTATTTAATATTCATGTATTCCTATTGATCCATCCACAGAAACATTACTCCAAAAGAAATGGTTGTCTCCTACAGTTACAAGGGTTGATCTCTGGTCCATCGGGCTGGGGGGAAGGCAGGGTACCTCCAGGGAACTACATCTCTCAACAAGGTAAGAGCTCGCACGCACACCAGAAAAAACACAATGCATAGACACATATGTATAACATCACAGAACACCAAGGGACTTAACTCACCCTCCAAACGATCTATAGCATTAAAATGGTTCGCTAAGCAGAAAAGCTCGATCGTATTTATACAGGAAACCCACTTTACCAAAAACTCAGAACCCAAGTTCTCTTCAAGAGATTTCCCCACAAGCTACCTTAGTTCCAATGTGAAGAAGAAAAATGGGGTGGGCATCATGATACACCGCAATACACCCTTTCAGTTGATCAACACAATAGGAGATAAGGAAGGTAGAATTCTCATAGTGATAGGGTTAATATACAACAGACCTGTGACATTAGTTAATGTATATGCACCCAATTCCAACAGAACACCCTTTTTTAGAAAAATGCTCTCATTGGTACTAGAAAACAGGAAAGGGATATTGATTTTAGGGGGGGACCTTAACGTCACTATGGACCCCCTGCTGGACACGACCTCCTCCAACACAAACACAGCCCACAGACCCCCGGACTCAGTGTACCGCTGCCTTAGGCAGTTAGGACTGATTGATGTATGGAGGATACAACATCCCCAACAGAGAAATTACACATTCTACTCCCACCCCTGGACCTCATACTCACGATTAGATTACCTGTACATAGACCAATCAAACCTCTCTCTAGTGACGGACTCTGATATCCAGCCCACCACCTGGGCTGATCACTCAGTGGTCTCTATCTCCCTAAACTGGCCAGAAACTCCAGTGAGTCCTTACATTTGGAAACTTGACGAATACCTCTTACGCCACCCACCAACACACCAGTCTTTATCCACTTCCATCACAGAATACTTCCAATTAAATGTGAATACAGAGACATCACCACTTAGCATATGGGAGGCGCATAAGGCAGTAATCAGGGGAGAGTGTATTAAACACAGAGCCTACATTAAGAAAACACAAAACATAGAAATGAACACTTTACTTTCAAAGTTACGAGACTTAGAACTGGAACACAAACAACGACCAAAAGACCCACAACTACTATCCTCAATTACTACAGTTAGAACGGACCTAAATAGTATACTCATGAAAGAGGCCCAGAGAACAGCACTAAAACTTAGGAAAACATTCTTTTTTGAGGGAAACAGAACAGGATCACTGTTAGCAAGAGCCCTGAGAAATAAGACTGGTCAAACACACATACACAAAATTCAAAAACAGAACGGGAAAGACACCCATGACAGCAAGGAAATAGCAGACAACTTCAGAGATTTCTACGCTAGACTATACAACTTAGAACGACTAGAAACACAGGCACACATCCGAGAAATGGAACAATATATTCAGGAGGCGAATCTAAATCCCCTGTCCGAATCACACATGAAAGACCTAGACCAACCAATAACCTTAAAGGAAATTCTGACAGTTATATCCCGCCTCCCAGCGGGGAAGAGCCCGGGCCCAGACGGGTTTACCAACTCGTACTATAAATCCTTCAAACATATCCTGGCCCCTCACCTCTTATCTCTGTTTCAAGCCATAGATAATAACCTCAGATTCACACCAGATATGCTTTTAGCACACATAGCAGTTATATTAAAACCAGACAAACCACAGGAACAACCGGGTAGCTACAGACCTATCTCGCTACTAAATTCAGACATAAAGATATTCAGTAAAATTATAGCAAATCGTATAAATACAGTACTGAATGAAATCATACACACCGACCAAGTGGGCTTCATGCCCGGTCGCGAAGCCCGCGACAACACAATACGAGCATTATTGTTATCTACACATGCAAAATCACATAATATACCGGCAGTGATAATGACGACGGATGCGGAAAAAGCGTTCGATAGGACAAACTGGCTTTTTCTCAAAAAATCATTAGAGAAGTTTGGCTTCGGACCCAAAATGATAGACAGAATTGGTAGCCTATATACATGTCCAGGAGCCAGAGTTAGGGTGAACGGCATGCTCTCAGACTCATTCCCCATACGAAACGGTACACGCCAAGGGTGCCCCCTCTCGCCCATCCTGTTTATACTGACAATGGAGGTATTTGCAGAGCACATACGCAATAATAAGGAAATAAAAGGTATCTCCATAGGACCCAACGAATTTAAAATCGCTATGTATGCAGATGACATCCTCTTTTCAGTTACCTCCCCCAACAGTACCATTCCAAAGATACTTAACGAGATAGAGAAATTTGGCGCTTTCTCGAATTTCTCAGTTAACCAAACCAAGTCAGAAGTCTTAAACATTTCACTCAACACACCGGAATTTCGTAAATTGTCACGAGTTTGTCCCCTGCGTCTACAGTCAGAGTCAGTTAGATACTTAGGTGCTCATCTCTCCCCCTCTCCCTCCACCCTTTTCAAGAAAAATTATGAGTCCCTGCTTAACACAATATCCAGAGACCTTACCACATGGGCAACCAAAACACTTTCATGGTGGGGTAGGATACATTCCATTAAAATGACGATACTACCCAAGATTCTATACTTACTACAGGCCCTGCCAGTCCACCTTCCCACTTGGTTCTTGAATCGTATACAGAGACAGATAAACTCCTACGTCTGGGGCAAGATTAGACCCAGAGTCAACAGGGCCACCTTATACAGACCCACCATTATGGGCGGGGTAGGCCTCCCCAAAATAGAGGAATATTATCGTGCTGTGACTCTCCAGAGGATATTAGATTGGCACGGCTCAACGAAACATAAAGCATGGGTCTCCATTGACTCCCACATCCTCCAGGTCCCTTTTGTGAGAGCATTATGCTGGGTTCCCCCTGATCTACGACCAAAACAATGTGAGCACTTAGACATACACAAACACCTTTTCAAAGAATGGGAGAAAATAAAAACTCTATACCCTCACATCTCATCCATTAGATCTCCTCTGTTCCCAATAATTCTTAACACAGAGATGGTGGGGGGACTGGACAAGGGATTTAGACGATTTAGGGAATGGGGATACACAATACCATTAAGCAGGTTTTTAGAGAATGGGAAGTTACTGGACAGACACAGGTTAGACACTATTGCAGATGGCCGGTATACACACTGGCTTAAATACGCACAACTTCAGCATTTCCTACAGACGTCTCCACATAAGAAGGAGTTTCTCCGCCCTTTGACGGCTTTTGAGAGATTGTGCGACAGAGAAACAGCAATACGCGGCTCTCTGTCTTTATCTCGTCGGCTCCTACTAGAACCTCAAAGCACCACATTTCCAAACTTTACTACAAGATGGGCTCATGACTTACACACTGACATAGACGAGGACTCCTGGCACACCATATTTCAAAGAACGAAAAAATCTTCCGTTTCTCCACAAATACTTGAAATGAATTATAAGATCCTATCTCGCTGGTATCTGACCCCGACTAGACTAAGCACCATTTACCCTGACTCCTCTCGAATGTGTTGGAGGGGATGTGGTGGACAGGGCAGTTTGTTGCACATATGGTGGGATTGCCCCATAATAACGGGTTTCTGGAAGGAATTGGAGGCATACTTTCAGAGATTGGTAGGAGAAGATTTCCGGCTAACACCTAGAATAGCATTACTAAATGACACTACCCACACCACATGTAAGTTGAGGAACCTTATAATACAAATAGGGTTAAACGGAGCTCGATCTCTAATAGCTAGAGCTTGGAAGACGTCATTGTCCCCAACCAAAGAGATGTGGCTGGAGAGGACATCCGAACTCATGTGTCTAGAGGAATACGGGTTCTTAAAACGGGGTAGGCTAACCTTCTTTCTAGACGCCAAATTTCTATGGGAAACTCTACATTTGTCATCCCTACACTCAACATAATAATTTTTAGTTCCACATGAGCGACGAGATCAATGACTAGGAAACAGACTTGCTTCTCCCCCTCCCCTTCCCTTCTGGCTCGTGGACCAGGGACGACCCTGAGGAGACACACCGATAATAGGTGAGTTAGCATAGCAGATAAGACTGGTAAGACAGATAGCTCCAAGACAATGAGTAATGTAACATATATATGTGATATTCTTTACTTAGGAATACTGAGTTAGTTAGTAGTTAAGTTAAATTAAGTTATGTTGACACTGTAAAACTGTCTGAACGATTAAACAGGCTCTAACTGTAAAACAAATATGATGTATAACGACAGTATGATATACTATGTAAATTGAAAACATAATAAATAAAAAAAAAAAAAAAAAAAAAAAAAAAAAAAAATCTAAAATCACAAAAAATAATTAAATCTAAGATTACATAAAAAATAAATGAATTGAACAGCCAATAGGATTTAAAAAGCTCTCATCCTAATGGCTGATTTGAATATTTCAGCCAATAGGAATGCAAGGAACCCCAAACATAAAACGGGTACCTTGCATTCAAGCTTCAGTGTGCATTGGAGATCGCATTAAGAGGAGGCTCCGAGCTGGATGTCATAGTCGCTGCCGGTCCTGGTTAGCTCTGTGCCGCCACAGCTCTGCGCCAGCGGAATGAAGATAGAAGATGCCCCCGCGATGGATGAAGATGTCGCCGCCTGGATGAAGATTGATGTCCGGACTTCAGGAACGGTGAGTATATTTTTTGGCGTTAGTGTTAGGTTTTTTTATTTTATTCTTTGGGGTGTTTTTTTTTTTATATTAAGGATTTTTTTTAATGGGCAGCAAGAGAGCAAAATGCCCTTTTAAGAGCAATGCCCATACAAATGCTCTTTAGGGGCAATGGGTAGATTAGATTTTTAAAGTTAGGTCTTTTTTATTTTGGGGGCTTGGGTGGGTGGGGGTTTTACTGTTACGGGTTAATTTGTATTTATTTTCAGGTAAAAGAGTGAATCGCTTTAGGGCAATGTCCTACAAAAGGCCCTTTCAAGGTCTATTGATAGTTTAGTATTAGATTAGAGGGTGCTTTTATTTTGGGGAGGCTTTTTTTGTTTTTAGAGGGGTATTAGATAAGGTTTACATTTTATTATTTGGGATTAAAAAAAATATTGTTTTAAGTAACCTTAGATTTTTTTATTTTTTGTGATTTTAGATTTTTTTATTTTATGTAATCTTAGATTTTGTTTTTAAATTAAATCTTAGATGTTATTTTTTATGTAATGTTAGGATTTTTTATTTTAATTTTAGATTAGGATTTTTAATTTTGGTAGTTTAATTAATTTATTAGTCTGATAGTCTTTTTTTATTTTATTTAATGGGGGTTAACTTAGGTGGTAGGGGTGGTAGTTTAGGGGGCTTAGTGATTACATTAATACTTTGTGTTGTGGGGGATGGCGGATTAGGGGTTAATAGTTTAAATAGGTAGATTGCAATGTGGGAGGATGGCGGATTAGGGGTTAAGAGTTCAAATAGGTAGATTATGTTGTGGGGGGATGGCGGTTTAGGGGTTAATAGTTTAAATAGATAGATTGCATTGTGTGGGGATGGCGATTTAGAGGTTAATACATTTTATTATTAGTTGTGATGTGGGGGGTTGGTGATTTATTAATACATTTATTATTAGTTGCAATGTGGGGGGTTTGCGGATAGAAGGGTTTTGATGTGTTGGGTTTATTTTTGGGAGGTGGGTTAGATTTTATTAGCAAATAGGTTTAAAAAAGCACATTTTTCTTATTTTGTACCTAGTTGAGCTGGGTGTAATTTTTCTCAATGTATCGGCAGTAGGGAATTATAGAACAAATGTTATTGTAGAAAGTCGATTTACATAAGAGTATGTTGATAAGAACGACTATTCTTAAAAATTCTATTATCGAATGTTATTTACAGTTTTCAAATGTCACTTTCGAATACGAATGTCACTTTATAATTCAAATGTGACATTTGAATTTGAATATTACATTTATAAAACACAGTTGTAGACTAGAAACACTATTTTGAATTCAAATGCTTCATTTGAATTCGAATGTAACATTTGAATATTACATTTATACAACAAAGTATTAGACTAGAAATACTATTTTGAATTCGAATGTTACATTTGAATTCGAATGTCACATTTGAATTAGAATATTACATTTAAAAAACACAGTATTAGACTAGAAGTACTATTTCGAATTCGAATGTCACATTCAAATTCGAATATTATATTTTTTAAACACATTTGTAGACTAGAAATACTATTTTGAATTTGAATGTCACATTTGAATTTGAATATTACATTTTGAAATTGAATGAATACATAGCTATTCTATTATTCAAATTAATATTTTCAAATTTTATTGAAAAATTCGAAAACCAAAATTCGAAAATAGAATGTTAGAATGTTATATAAACATTAGAAATTTGTTTCAAATGAATGAATGTATCAAATTTGTTTTAAATTTTGAATTCTTAGAAACATTTGCCCATCCCTAATCCACAGCCTCCGACAGTGTATTAATGGTTTGCGCTGTCATTGGAAACCTGGTATTATTGATAGATCAGTGGCTTCTGATACTTTCTATGGGACACAAAAATGTTTTCGGCAGCCGGAGTTTGGGTTGACGAAATTGAGGTATAATGGGCCGTTGGAAGCAGCTGGTGAACAATATTGCTTCTGTCAGCATATTTATTGGTTTGCGAGTGCACGCAAACCTAATTATGGCTCAATGGAAACGAGCCCTTGGTCAGGTTAGCACACATGAAGAATCACTATATTAAATGCGTGTTATTGCAATATTAAATATTAAAAATTATTTAAAATTATCATACATGCTGTAAAAAAAAAAATACAGTATATATATATATATATATATATATATATATATATATATATTCTATAAATTATTTCAATAACACGCATTGAAGAAAGCAATTCTTCCTGTGCACTAACCCGACCACGCTAGTCCTTAGATGCAAACCCCGATGCGCATTACGCATATTTTTACATTCCTATATCATTCACATAAAAAAATAATGTACTATTATTCCTATATATATATATCTGATAATGTTCATGTAAAATACATATCTATACCATTACCTATAGGAATAGATATACATCTATTGGTATGTAAAATATATATATAGATATGTATAGAAATATATATATAGAAAAATGTATTTACAATTAAAATGACATTGTTCTGTATGTCTATTGGAGAATACAAAATCTAGATTTCAGAAAATGTATATAGAATCTATCTACAGAATTAACCCCTTAACGACCAAGGACGTACGCCACACGTCCTCAAAAAAAATACAGTTAATGACGGAGGACGTGTGGCGTACGTCCTTGGTCTGGAAAGCAGCTGGAAGGGATCCTGCTCGCTTCCAGCTGCTTTCCGGTTATTGCAGTGATGCCTCAATATCGAGGCATCCTGCAATAACCCCCCTTGGCCATCCGATGCAGAGAGAGCCACTCTAATCCCGAAACGTTGCCTTTTTTACCTCCTTAATAAATGATAATAATATTTGCTGTCACCTGCCTGCTTTTCCTTTAATAAAAAAAACAAAACATACTTTTTGTTACTAAACTGGGTACTGGCAGACAGCTGCCAGTACCAAAGATGGCGCCCATTAAGGCAGAGGGGGAGGGTTAGAAAGCTGTTTGGTGGGGGATCAGTGAGGTTGGGGGCTAAGGGGGGATCCTACACAGCAGCATATGTAAATATGCAAAAAAAAAGCCCAAATATATTTTTTATTTTAGTACTTGCAGAGTTTCTGCCAGTACTTAAGATAGCGGGGACAATTGTTGGGTGGGGGAGGGAAGAGAGCTGTTTGGGAGGGATCAGGGGGTCTGATGTTTTAGATGGGAGGCTGAGCTCTACACTAAAGCTAAAATTAACCCTGCAAGCTCCCTACAAGCTACATAATTAACCCCATCACTGCTAGCCATAATACACGTGTGATGCTCAGCGGCATATGGCGGCCTAATTATCACAAAGCAACGCCAAAGCCATATATGTCTGCTATTTCTGAACAAAGGGGATCCCAGAGAAGCATTTACAACCATTTGTGCCATAATTGCACAAGCTGTTTGTAAATGATTTCAGTGAGAAACCTAAAATTGTAAAAAATTTAACGTTTTTTTTTATTTGATCGCATTTGGCGGTGAAATGGTGGTATGAAATATACCAAAATGGGCCTAGATCAATACTTGGGGTTGTCTACTACACTACACTAAAGCGAAAATTACCCCTAAAAGCTCCCTACATGCTCCCTAATTAACCCCTTCACTGCTGGGCATAATACATGTGTAGTGCGCAGTGGCATTTAGCAGCCTTCTAATTACCAAAAAGCAACGCCAAAGCCATATATGTCTGCTATTTCTGAACAAAGGGGATCCCAGAGAAGCATTTACAACCATTTGTGCCATAATTGCACAAGCTGTTTGTAAATGATTTCAGTGAGAAACCTAAAATTGTGAAAAATTTAACGTTTTTTTTTATTTGATCGCATTTGGCGGTGAAATGGTGGTATGAAATATACCAAAATGGGCCTAGATCAATACTTGGGGTTGTCTACTACACTACACTAAAGCGAAAATTACCCCTAAAAGCTCCCTACATGCTCCCCAATTAACCCCTTCACTGCTGGGCATAATGCATGTGTAGTGCGCAGTGGCATTTAGCAGCCTTCTAATTACCAAAAAGCAACGCCAAAGCCATATATGTCTGCTATTTCTGAACAAAGGGGATCCCAGAGAAGAATTTACAACAATTTAA
Organism: Bombina bombina; assembly: GCF_027579735.1. Taxonomy (NCBI): domain Eukaryota; kingdom Metazoa; phylum Chordata; class Amphibia; order Anura; family Bombinatoridae; genus Bombina; species Bombina bombina. The sequence goes on along the minus strand of NC_069504.1, from coordinate 1,013,299,586 downwards.
GCCATAATTGCACAAGCTGTTTGTAAATAATTTCAGTGAGAAACCAAAAGTTTGTGAAAAAGTGAACGATTTTTTGTATTTAATCGCATTTGGCAGCGAAATGATGGCATGAAATATACCAAAATGGGCCTAGATCAATACTTTGGGATGTCTACTAAAAAAAAATATATACATGTCAATGGATATTCAGAGATTCCTGAAAAATATTAGTGTTCTAATGTAACTAGCGCTAATTTTGAAAAATAATGGTTTGGAAATAGCAAAGTGCTACTTGTATTTATGGCTCTATAACTTACAAAAAAAGCAAAGAAGATGTAAACATTGGGTATTTCTAAACTCAGGACAAAATTTAGAAACTATTTAGCATGGGTGTTTTTTGGTGGTTGTAGATGTGTAACAGATTTTGGGGGTCAAAGTTACAAAAAGTGTGTTTTTTTCCATTTTTTCCTCATATTTTATAATTTTTTTATAGTAAATTATTAAGATATGATGAAAATAATGGTATTTTTAGAAATTCCATTTAATGGCGAGATAAACGGTATATAATATGTGTGGGTACAGTAAATGAGTAAGAGGAAAATTACAGCTAAACACAAACACCACAGAAATGTAAAAATAGCCTTGGTCCCAAACGGACAGAAAATGGAAAAGTGCTGTGGTCATTAAGGAGTTAATATATTTTCTGAAATAAGAAACCTGCAAAAACCTGCAAAATTATTATTTTTATCAAAGTAATAATTTTTGTAGAATTCTGATTAACAGCATAATTAACTTGTTTAAATACCCAAATACTTAATTCCAATTATAAAATAACCTTTTGATAAATTAATTTTCATTTGTGTACAAGACTCAGATTACCATTGTGATTCTATATTATAGACTTAAAAAATAAAGCAAAAATGTAACAGTGAAAAAAAAGAACATTTTATATATATATATATATATATATATATATATTTATATATATATCATCAGTAAACAAGTGCCCTAGCGGCATGAAACGCGTATGGGTTACAGGGGGTCTTGGTTCCTCTTGTCCTTTTTGCTTTTATCAGGACTACCGCCTATTTCTATATTTTTATTACATTGAACTAATAAAGAACTTTTATTCTACTTATACGGAGTGCCGAAAATATTCCTGTGTTTATATATATATATATATATATATAGATAGATAGATAGATAGATAGATAGATAGATAGATAGATAGATAGATAAATAGATAGATAGCTCAAAATTACCACTCACCAGCGGCAAGTGAAAATTGAACTGTGGCAAGTGACAGTTAGTGAGTAAATGTTGAATCAGCATTCACTCACTATCTGAAGTCTGGCAGCTTGCAAAGTTAGCATACTGTATTTGCAAAATGTACACTCCTATTGCAGCATTGGCAAACACACATTTTCAGTTTTGTCCTAAAAATATAATCTGAAGGGATATTCTATATCCTAGAAAGGACAATGATATGTTATTCCTCTAGGGCTGTATTGACCCCATTGGTGCTTAGACTGTTACTTCTGAGAGGTAAACGGGGGACAGAGAGAGAAAGATAGCAGAGGAAAAGTGAGAGTGAAGAAGAAGATAGGTTAATTTTTCCTTCATGATTCAGATAGAGCATACAATTTTAAATAACTTACCATTTCACTTCTATTATCTAATTTGCTTAGTTCTTCTAGTATCCTTTGTTCAAAAGTATACCTAGGCAGGTTTAGGAGGTGGGAGCTAGCTGCATATAAACGCACATAAATGGCTCTTTGTCATTGGCTTACCAATGTGTTCAGTTAGCTCCGAGTAGTCCATTGCTGCTTCTTCAACAAAGGATACCAAGAAAAGGAAGCAAAGTTGACAAGAAAAGTAAATTGAAAAGTTGTTTAAATTTGTATGCTTTATCTGAATCATGAAAGAAAAAAATGGGTTTCATGTCCATTTAAACCGACATTCCAGTCAAAATTGGAATCCACAGAATGCATTTCAGTTTTCAATAGAAGCATACAGGGAGTACAGAATTATTAGGCAAATGAGTATTTTAACCACATCATCCTCTTTATGCATGTTGTCTTACTCCAAGCTGTATAGGCTCGAAAGCCTACTGTGCATCTCTGTAATTAGAAGGGGTGTGGTCTAATGACATCAACACCCTATATCAGGTGTGCATAATTATTAGGCAACTTCCTTTCCTTTGGCAAAATGGGTCAAAAGAAGGACTTGACAGGCTCAGAAAAGTCAAAAATAGTGAGATATCTTGCAGAGGGATGCAGCACTCTTAAAATTGCAAAGCTTCTGAAGTGTGATCATCGAACAATCAAGCGTTTCATTCAAAATAGTCAACAGGGTCGCAAGAAGCATGTGGAAAAACCAAGGCGCAAAATAACTGCCCATGAACTTAAAAAAAAGTCAAGCGTGCAGCTGCCAAGATGCCACTTGCCACCAGTTTGGCCATATTTCAGAGCTGCAACATCACTGGAGTGCCCAAAAGCACAAGGTGTGCAATACTCAGAGACATGGCCAAGGTAAGAAAGGCTGAAAGACGACCACCACTGAACAAGACACACAAGCTGAAACGTCAAGACTGGGCCACGAAATATCTCAAGACTGATTTTTCTAAGGTTTTATGGACTGATGAAATGAGAGTGAGTCTTGATGGGCCAGATGGATGGGCCCGTGGCTGGATTGGTAAAGGGCAGAGAGCTCCAGTCCGACTCAGACGCCAGCAAGGTGGAGGTGGAGTACTGGTTTGGGCTGGTATCATCAAAGATGAGCTTGTGGGGCCTTTTCGGGTTGAGGATGGAGTCAAGCTCAACTCCCAGTCCTACTGCCAGTTTCTGGAAGACACCTTCTTCAAGCAGTGGTACAGGAAGAAGTCTGCATCCTTCAAGAAAAACATGATTTTCATGCAGGACAATGCTCCATCACACGCGTCCAAGTACTCCACAGCATGGCTGGCAAGAAAGGGTATAAAAGAAGAAAATCTAATGACATGGCCTCCTTGTTCACCTGATCTGAACCCCATTGAGAACCTGTGGTCCATCATCAAATGTGAGATTTACAAGGAGGGAAAACAGTACACCTCTCTGAACAGTGTCTGGGAGGCTGTGGTTGCTGCTGCACGCAATGTTGATGGTGAACAGATCAAAACACTGACAGAATCCATGGATGGCAGGCTTTTGAGTGTCCTTGCAAAGAAAGGTGGCTATATTGGTCACTGATTTGTTTTTGTTTTGTTTTTGAATGTCAGAAATGTATATTTGTGAATGTTGAGATGTTATATTGGTTTCACTGGTAAAAATAAATAATTGAAATGGGTATATATTTGTTTTTTGTTAAGTTGCCTAATAATTATGCACAGTAATAGTCACCTGCACACACAGATATCCCCCTAAAATAGCTATAACTAAAAACAAACTAAAAACTACTTCCAAAACTATTCAGCTTTGATATTAATGAGTTGTTTGGGTTCATTGAGAACATGGTTGTTGTTCAATAATAAAATGAATCCTCAAAAATACAACTTGCCTAATAATTCTGCACTCCCTGTATATGTAATATACTTGTATTTGTAAAAATGCTTCTAATAAAAGCTATAGCTGTTACAAAAGTGTATTTAAGTATGCACTGTGCACCAGCATTTTAAATACAGCACTTGCTCCAAAAGCCTAAGGTGCATGTAACATCTGATAATAATTAAATTTCAGCTAGATTAGGAGTTATGCGCGCTATAGGGAAATTAACGAACGCAACAAAAGTTGCGTTATTTAACCTCCTATAGCGCTGCAATTACAAGTTTTTAAAAACCCGGCTTGTGCGTGCGATGTGGTGTTTTTAAGCTCCATACTGCCCACAATTCAAGCACTGCACCCCAACATCACCCACACTATAATAAATCTTTTTACCTCTATTCCGCTGCTCCCCGACATCGCCACAACTAAATAAAGTTATTAACCCCTAAACCTCTGGCCTCCCACATCACTACCACTAAATAAATCTATTAACCCCTAAACCACCAGCCCCCCACATCGCAACAACTTAAATTAAACTATTAACCCCTAACCCTGACCCTAAAGTAACCATAAGCCTAACCCTAACGCTAAACCTAACCCTAACGTAATCCCCCTAACTTTAACATAATTAAATATAGCTAAATTAAACTTACAATTATTAACTAAATAATTCCTATATAAAACTAAATACTTACCTGTGAAATAAAACCTAAGCTAGCTACAATATAACTAATAGTTATATTGTAGCTAGCTTAGATTTTATTTTTATTTCACAGGTAAGTTTGTATTTATTTTAACTAGGTAGACTAGTTAGTAAATAGTTATTAACTATTTAATAACTACCTAGTTAAAATAAATACAAACTTACCTGTCAAATAAAACCTGCCTTAACACTAAATCCTAACATTACAAAAAAATAAAAAAAATTCTAAAATTACAAAAAGTAAAAAAAACTACCATTACAACAAATAACAAACGAAATTACACAAAACAATAAAAATGATTCCTATTCTAATACCCTTTTGGATGATTCATCATCCAATAGAATGAGAGCTGCTTAAATCCTATTGGCTGATATGAACAGACAAAAGGATTTTAGCAGCTCTAATTCCTATTGGCTGATTCAAATTGTTCAGCCAATAGGAATGCAAGGGACGCCATCTTGGATCGCGTACCTTGCATTGAAAATTCAGTGTACGGCGGCGACCGTATGAAGAGGATGCTCTGCACCGGATGTCTTCAGGATGGACCCGCTTTGCGCCGCCGGGATCAAAATATAAGATGCCTCCTGGATGAAGACTTCTCGCCGCCTGGATAAGGACATCGCCGTCTGAATGAAGATAGAAGAGGCCGCCTGGATGAAGATCATTCAAGCGGGACTTCAAAAACTGTAAGTCGATCGTTGGGGGTTAGTGTTAGGTTTTTTAAGGGTTTTTTGGGTGGGTTTTTATTTTAGATTAGGGTTTGGGCAGCAAAAGAGCTAAATGCCCTTTTAAGGGCAATGCCCATACAAATGCCCTTTTCAGGGCAATGGGTAGATTCGTTTTTTTAGATAGTTTTTTATTTTGTGGGTGGGGAGGGGTTGTAATATTAATGGGTCTTTGTAAAAAAAAATAAAGTAAAAGAGCTATTTAACTTAGGGCAATACAAAAGGCCCTTTTAAGGGCTATTGATAGTTTATTCTAGATTAGTTTTTTTTATTTTAGATTGGGTGTTTTAAAATGGGTATTAGAATAGGCATAATTTTTATTATTTTTTATAATTTGTTATTTTTTGTAATGTATTTTTTTCTTTTTGGGGTGGGTTTTTATTTTTAGATTAGGGCTTGGGCAACAAAAGAGCTAAATGCCCATAAAAATGCCCTTTTCAGGGCAATGGGTAGATTAGGATTTACTTTATTTTTGTGGGTTTGGGGTTTGTATACTGTTAGGGGGTGTTTGTTTTGTTTTGTAGCAAAAGAGCTGTTAACTTTAGGGCAATGCCCTACAAAAGGCCCTTTTAAGGGCCCTTGGTAGTTTATTATAGATTAGGTTTTTTTTGTTTGTTTTTAAAGGGTATTAGAATAGTTTTTTATTTTTTGTAATGTTAGGGTTTAGTGTAGGCAGGTTAGGTTTCATTTGACAGGTACGCTTGTATTTATTTAAACTAGGTAGTTATTAAATAGTTAATAACAATTTACTAACTAGTCTACCTAGTTAAAATAAATACAAACTTACCTGTGAAATAAAAATAAAACCTAAACTAGCTACAATATAACTATTGGTTATATTGTAGCTATCTTAGGTTTTATTTCACAGGTAAATATGTATTTAGTTTTAAATAGGAATTATTTAGTTAATAATTGTAAGTTTAATTTAGCTGTATTTTAATTATGTTAAAGTTAGAGGGTGTTAGGGTTACGTTTAGGGTTAGGGTTAGGCTTAGGGTTAAGTTAGGGTTAGGTTTAGGGGTTAATATAGTTTAATTTAGTTTTTTGCGATGTGGGGGCCTGGGGGCTTTCGGTTTAGGGAGTTAATAGTTTACTTTAGTATATTTAGTTGTGGGGGGCTTGCGGTTTAGTGGTTAATAGGTTTATTATAGTGGCGGCGGTGTAGGGCTTAATAACTTTAGTATAGTGGGGCGATGTGGGCGGATGGCAGATTAGGGGTTAATTATTTTTTAATAGTGTTTGCGATGCAGGAGGGCGGCGGTTTAGGGATTAATACGTTTATTATAGTGGTGACGATGTCGGGGAGCGGCGGAATAGGGGTTAATAATTATTTTTAGTGGCGGGAACGGCAGATAAGGAGTTAATAAATTTAATATAGTATTTGCAAAGCGGGAGGGCCTCAGTTTAGGGGTTAATAGGTAGTTTATGGGTGTTTAGTGTACTTTGTTACAGTTTAGTTATGAGTCTAATGTTACAGTTTTGTAGTGTAAAACTTATAACTACTGCTTTTAGATGGCGTTACGGATCTTGTCATTTTAGGCTGTAATGCAAGCTTTTTAGCCTCAACGCAAAACTCGTAATGCTATGGAAATCCTATGAAAAAAAAAGTAATTTTTACGAGTGCGGGACTGACGTTGCGTTACAGGCTAAAAGACTTGCGGTGCTGTCAAGACTTGTGGTGCTGATCATTTTTTCCGCGCTAAAACACGAACGCAAAACTTGTAATCTAGGTGTTTGTTAATTGCTGATGTGATACAAGCCCCACTGGTGCTCTGAGCAGCTGCAGTATTTAAACTGCTGGAGCACTGAGAATATCTAGCTATGCTTCACATGCACGTGCAGAGAGAAATGTTAAAACTAAAACAGTGATAACTTTTACTAGAAGCATTTTTGCCAATACATGTATATTGCAAATATGTTTCTATTCAAAGATGTAATGAATCTATGCACATTAAAATTTTGACCAGAATGTCCCTTTAAGAGAGAGAGAATGGAGAAAAAAAAATTGAAGAGATATGAGAGAGTTGAAAGGAAGAGTGTAGCTAGTATCGTAGGACTTGAAATTTTGATATATATATTTATTAAATTGGTCAAGATTATTGAAGCTCACATGCTTATTAGCTGACACTTGAATCAATTAACTAACAAGGTCATTCCTGGACCATTATTGAATATTGTAACCCTGTAAATTTGAAGGATTTCTATCTTCTTCCCTGCCTTTAGAATAATGTTTTTAACAGCATGAACAAACCCACTAGATCAGTGTGCCATGTGCAGTTGTTTATTCATTAAAGAGGACTCTCAATTTGCATTTTTAAACAAATATAAAGAATACCGCAAAATGTATTTTTTTTTTTACATTTGTATGAATTTGAATGCACAGCTCTGTAAAAAAAACCCAAGTAAAGGTCAGGCACTGAACTTGGCCTGGCAAATCAGATCATAGGCATCAGGGATCCGTATAAGCAAAGAAAGACATTGGCATATGCAAAAGAGGAAAACCAAAACTAAGGAAGACATTTTTTTCCTCCTTGAAAAATGTAAGTAGGCTCGTTTATTTAACAGTATAAGCTTGACTGGAGACTGGAGACTTTTACAAACATTTATTATAAAGGATTTTCCTTATGTTGCCCTTGAGAAATTGAAATCCCTGCATGATGTCTTAATTCCACTGTTATAATACAATAAACAGCAGGAGAATACATCAAAGTGCATTTTGGCTAAAGATCTTTGCAAATTTTAAATTAAATTGTACTGTTTCTCACCACTTAAACTGTCCGAGATTAGTGTACTGGGACAATTATATATAATAAATAAAATGTCTTTGTCAGTTGACTCATTTTTAACATTCTTTTAAGAAATATGTTGTGCTTCACACCTTTAAAGCCCACCGGTGTTTAGAGAAATATGGCAATAACGAGCTTTTGTGTTTAGTGAAAGTTTGATCCCTTATTTTTATAGATAAGACAAAGATTCTGAGTTAAAATGTAGTGCTAAAGTGTTCTATGTAGGTGGTCTAACATGGGTCCAGGTGCACAGGTAGACAGAGACACTAAATCACTGCAAAGGAAAGTTTTTCACTGATTCTTTCATATCAGACCTGTATCCCCAAGCAATGAATTGCAAAAGATTACAGCAAAATATGCATTTCATATATTCTGTTATATTGCAGTTAAGGACAAAATACTTCTAGACAAAAACTGATCATTGATTTGTAATAAAATGAATTAATTAATCATTTAGAGAACGTGGGTGTAGAAAGACATCATGCCATAGAACTACCATTAAACGTTTTATTCCCCTTCCAAATTCTACTGCCCTAGATACAGTTTGCCTAGTAGAAAAGAACCTTCTGTTTTGGATTCATCAGATTGGCAATGCCTCACTTGTCAAATTATATACATTCACAAAATAGTATTTAAGGATCCCCTTACCAAAAATAATTTCCCTAACACACTCCCCCAGCTGGAGAAAAGTGTAAGCAAGATTAAATGACCAAGTAGCTACTAGAGCACCTACAAACTCTGCCTGTGGATCCTTGAGATCTTGCAAACTATCAGGGGAATTTGATGATTAAACAAGAAGCCATCAGGTCTCTCTCTGGTAGACACCACAGATCTACAATCTAATTGAAAACTTCAGGATGTAGAAACCAACACCCAGGATGAAGAGATTGGCAACTGAGAAAATCTGCTTCCCAGACTACACACCTGGGATATAAATTTCAGAAAAAGTACATATATTGTTCACTGTCCCCGTTAAAATTCAAGTAATTTTTTTCATTGCTAAATAACTATGAATTTCCCTTTGATGATTAACATAGGTCAGTGCTGTGGCATTGTCAGATTGAAAATGCAGATAAATATCTTCTTTAAAAAGAGGCCAGCTATAAAGACTCCTGAATATAGTAAGTAGATAACCTTGCCTCTTGAGGGGACACAAATTCCTGTGGCCTCATGGATCCTCATCATGCAGCCCAACTGAGTGAATCTTGTTTTAAAGAATATTTGCTATTGATGGGGAAATCCTACACCATTAAGGCACCTTCTTGTCTTTTGTATCTTCAAATCCATAATAGGCCTGAAAGTTCCCGCTTAGAAACAATAAAACAAGCTGAAATAAAAAACCTTGCTTTGAGCTGAGAAAAGAACTGGAACTATAAGTCCCATAAGCTCTAGATTGTGAGCACATTGGAAAAAGACATCAGCCTTCACAAGGTCTTGGAACATGGGACAGAAGAACCCTCCCCCTGGGAGGCCTTGATCTAAAACCCATTTAGTATCCATAAGAGACTATGATTCGAGCTCAAGGATCTATGCAATAGACTGAGACCAGGCCTTCCAAAAAGGGTGTAAACTGCCTCCAACCATACTCTTTGCATTCTGATAATATCCACAATTGCGTCACAGATGAAAGCATTAGCAGACCTAATCAGATCCAAAAAATGGAAGGGGCATGTCCTCAAGGCACGTTGTGTGCAGCATAAATTGAGCCAGCCAGTCCTCCCTTGGCGTTATTACAGTGATCCTCTTTATGGATGTGAATCACACCTTTGTGTGCAAGTATTTGTTTTATATTATCTATGTTTCTATTTCATATATGTAACTGACTTTATGTTGCTATGATTGTATTATATTAAAACAGATTTTATCTTAAAATTAGTTTTTTGTGTTTATATCTATTGTGAAGTAGCGCTGACTTTTATTATATAATAATATTTGTACCATTGAATATCTGTAGGTTCCTTACTTATCAGCTGAGTGAAAACGCCTATAGCCTTAATATGACTGTGCTGCACCCAATCTACTGGTCTTACCTCTGCAGCATGACTGTTCCCAGTAGAAAACCCATCCAGTGCTGTGTACATCACAGCAGAGGATCTCTGTAAGGAGTATCTCGACGAACCAACAGCAGGAGGCTAGGGGACCAGTCCCTGTGAAATTTGTGGCAGTCTTGTGGCTTCTACACTGAGAGTAATTGTGTCACAATCCTATACTTTTATTATCTTCCCTCAGTCTTTCTGTAGCAGCTCTCTGAGGGGAAAAAACGGCCTCAAATTGGTCTGAGGATCCCTCTCAATGAAGAATATAAAGAGCACCTCAATTCTTCACCTGCCTCCTGAGAAGCAAAGATTTACAGCTAGATTACGAGTTTTGAGCGCTATAGGGATTTTATCGACCGCCACAAAATTGGCATCATTTCACCCCCCTATAGTGCTGCTATTAGAAGTTTAAAAAAAGCAGGCTTGTGCGGGCGATATGGTGCCGTTGAGCTCCATATCGCACCAAAATCAAGCACTGCTTTGACGTGCTCATGCACAATTTCCCCATAGACATCAATGGGGAGAGCCGGCAAAAAAAAGCCTAACACCTGCGATCGCTGAATGAAAAGCTCTGTAACGCAGCCCCATTGATGTCTATGGGTAAATAAAAAGTTACGTTTAAACCTTACACCCTAACATAAACCCCGAGTCTAAACACCCCTAATCTGCCATCCCCGACTTTGCCGCCACCTACATACAGTTTTTAACCCCTAATCTGCCGCCCCCAATATCACCCCCACCTACATAATGTTATTAACCCCTAATCTGCCGCCCCCGACTTTGCCGCCACCTACATACAGTTTTTAACCCCTAATCTGCCGCCCCCAATATCACCCCCACCTACATACAGTTATGAAACCCTAATCTGCCGTCCCCGATATTGCTGCCACCTACATACAGTTATGAACCCCTAATATGCCGCCCCCAACCACCACCACCTACATATAGCTATTAACCCCTAATCTGCCGCTCCCGATGTCGCCGCCACTATACTAAAGTTATTAACCCCTAAACCTCTGGCCTCCCATTACCACTAAATAAATCCATTAACCACTAAACCTAACATTAACCCTAACGTAACCTTAACCCTAACGTAACCCTAACCCTAACGTAACCCTAACCCTAACACCCCCTAACTTTAGCAATTAAAATATAGCTAAATTAAAGTTACAATTATTAACTAAATAATACCTATTTAAAACTAAATACTTACCTGTAAAATAAAACCTAAGCTAGCTACAATATAACTAATAGTTATATTGTAGCTAGCTTAGGTTTTATTTTTATTTCACAGGTAAATTTCTATTTATTTTAAGTAGGTAGACTAGTTAGTAAATAGTTATTAACTATTTAATAACTACCTAGTTAAAATAAATACAAAATTACCTGTGAAATAAAACCTAACCTGCCTTAAACTAAAACCTAACATTACAAAAAACACTAAAATTACTAAAAATAAAAACTAAATTACATTAAACCCCCCACTAAATTACAAAAAATAAGAAACAAATTATCAAAAATAAAAAATAATTACACCTAATCTAATAGCCCTATCAAAATAAAAAAGCTCCCCAAAATAAAAAAAAACCCTAGCCTACAATAAACTACCAATGGCTCTTAAAAAAGGCCTTTTGTGGGGCATTTCCCCAAAGATATCAGCTCTTTTACCTGTAAAAAAAAATACAAACACCCCTCAACAGTAAAACCCACCCCCCCCCACACAACCAACCCCACCAAATAAAATAACTATCTAAAAAAACCTAAGCTCCCCATTGCCCTGAAAAGAGCATTTGTATGGGCATTGACCTTAGAAGGGCACTTAGCTTTTACATGCCCAGACTCTAAACTAAAAATAAAACCCACCTAAAAAAACCTTAAAAAAACCTAACACTAACCCCCGACGATCGACTTACAGTTTTTGAAGTCCTGCTTAAAGGATCCATCCAGCCGGCAAAGTTCTCATCCATGCAGCAAGAAGTCTTCATCCAGACGGCACCTTCTATATTCATCCATCCGGCGCGGCGCGGTTCCATCCTGAAGGCATCTGGCGCAGAGCATCCTCTTCATACGTTCCCTGTTGTAAACTGAAACTTCAATGCAAGTGATGTCATCCAAGATGGCATCCCTTGCATTCCTATTGGCTGAAAGATTTCAATTAGCCAATAGGATTAGAGCTGCTAAAATCCTATTGGCTGTTCCAATCAGCCAATAGGATTTAAGCAGCTCTCATTCTATTGGCTGTTCCAATCAACCGAACCAATAGGATGAGAGCTGCACACATCCTATTGACTGATTGGAACAGCCAATAGGATTTTAGCAGCTCTAATCCTATTGGCTGATTGAAATCTTTCAGCCAATAGGAATGCAAGGGGCACCATCTTGGATGACGTCACTTGCATTGAAGTTCCAGTTTATGGCGCCGGATGTCTTCAGGATGAACCCGCTCTGCGCCAGATGGATGAAGATAGAAGATGCCGTCTGGATGAAGACTTCTTGCTGCATGGATGAGGACTTCGCCGGTTGGATGAAGATCAAAGAGGCCGCCTGGATGAAGACTTCTTGCCGGCTGGATGGATCCTTCAAGCGAGACTTTAATAACTGTAAGTGGATCATCGGGGGTTAGTGTTAGGTTTATTTAAGGGTTTTTAGGGTGGGTTTTATCTTTACATTAAGGTCTGGGCATGTAAAAGAGCTAAATGCCCTTTTAAGGGCAATGCCCATACAGCAATGGGAAGCTTAGATTTTTTTAGATAGTTATTTTATTTGGGGGGTTGGTTGTGGGGATGATGGGTTTTACTGTTGGGGGGGTGTTTGTATTTTTTTTACAGGTAAGAGCTGAATTCATTGGGTCAATGCCCCACTAAAGGCCCTTTTAAGGGCCATTGGTAGTTTATTGCAGGCTAGGGTTTTTTTTTTATTTTGGGGGGGCTTTTTTATTTTGATAGGGCTATTAGATTAGGTGTAATTCTTTTTTATTTTTGATAATTTGTTTCTTATTTTTCATAATTTAGTGTTTGTTTTTGTAATTTACTTATTTTATTTTTTGTAATTAGATACTTTTTTTAATTTTTAGAGTAGTGTTAGGATGTTTATAATGTGTAGTTTAGTTTAATTTAATTGGCAGTTAGTTTAATTGTAGTATAATAATTATCTTAGTTTAATTGTTAGTTTAAAATTTATTTATTTAGTTTTAATTTAATTTAAGATAGGGAAATTGTAATTTTAATATAAAGTTAGTGGGTCGTTAGGTTTAGGCGTTAATAGTTTATTTTAGTATATTTCGTTGTGGGGGCTTTTGGTTTAGGTGTTAATAGTTTATTTAAGTATATTTTGTTGTGGGGGGCTTGCGGTCTAGGGGTTAATAGGTTTATTATTAACCCCGGAGCGGCAGATTAGGGGTTAATACATTTATTATAGTGTTTGCGATGCAGGAGGGCCTCGGTTTAGGGGTTAATAGGTAGTTTATGGGTGTTTAGTGTACTTTTTAACACTTTAGTTATGAGTTTTATGCTACGGTTTTGTAACGTAAAACTCATAACTACTGACTTTAGATGGCGGTACGAATCTTGTCAGTATAGGGTGTACTGCTCATTTTTTTGGCCTCCCAGGCAAACTCATAATACCGGCGCTATGGGAGTCCCATTGAAAAAGTGCGGTACTGACGTTGCGTGACAGGCTAAAAGGTGTGCGGTACACTTATACCTATAAGACTTGTAATAGCAGCGTTAGGGAAAAAGCAGTGTTATGGGCCATAACACTGCTTTTTTTCAATCATAACGCCAAACCTTACTGGATAATCAGTGAGGTGAAAGAGATGGAATACTCTTGGATTATTGAGAAATCTTTACCTCCTCCTAGTCCCAGAAGTAATGGACTCATGGACTCTCACCACCCAACAAAAGAAATAGAACTCCACTTAGTGGGATACACACTAAATAAAATGTATAAAATATAACCAGCTCATTTAAAATGTCTATAAGAAATTGAAAGAGCACACTATCGTGAGCGAGGCTCTGTAGTGCAAAGAAAAATAACTGCAGCGAAATTTCAAACAGTAGCAAGCTAATTTGGAATTTAAAGCAAGCTAACTTACAGAAACGCTTGCACAGAGATAGCAGTGTCAAAATTAATTTAGCCAAGGTACGCAATCAAAACAGGAATGTGCTAATTCAAATACTGCTGCACCCGGGAGCACACTAACTGACAGAAAAGTGCAGGCAGTGATAGCACCCGACAGTGATAAAAAAAAAATACATTTTGGTAAGTACACCTACAAAAGTCTAAGAATTATAAAAAACTAAATTAGCCTATAAACTCACTAAAAAAAGGACCCTATAGCCCCATATAGTCTCCATACCAGACATCTAGACAGCGTGTTTACTAAGTCTAGTTTGTGGTGGTATTGTCTGTAATATTAAATATCCCTGACTATGATGTAACAAATGTACCTGCTAACAGCCTGTGGGCTATGTGAGTGGCAATGTTGATTAGACTTACCTGACAAGCACCCACTCCACTGTACTTATCATCCAAAGAAATGACTGCTTTCAGTAGATAGCCCATCCAGTGCTGAGCACATTACACCAGAGGATTTAAGTGATGAGTATATTGATGACTCAATTGAAGAAGTCTAAGGGACATGTCTCCGCGACACCTGTGGCAGGTTTGTGACTAACTCTTTCCCCCAGGATTAATGCGGTCACTGGCCCATACGCCCATCTCCCCTCTGTCTCTCAGTTGCAGCTTTCAGAGGTGAAAAATGAGTCTCAAATCAGTCTGAGGATTACTTTCAATATAGAATCTGCAACATCTCAATTCTTCACTAAACTCCTGAGAGGCAGAAATCAGACTGGTATGCCAGAGAGGTGGTAGAGATTAAGTACTCTTAGAATTGTGGGAATCTTTACCTCCTCCTAGGGGCCAGGAGTTGAATCCTAGGAGTAATGGCTCATAGACTCTGACCACCTTATGAAAGAAATACATATACATACTATTCTCAGGCTAAACTTTACTTTGAGCACTTTATTTTGTCTTACATCTATTTACTGTTCATCTCTTTTGCTAATCAAAATGTTCTCATGGATTTTCGTAATAAATAAATAATATAGGTTAATTATCTAAAAATGTTCAGTTCAGAGAAACACAAGGTGGTGTAAATAGTTAAAGTTAGAGTAAAGGTAACTGGGTTTAAGGAGGTAGATAGTTGGTTGCATAGGATCCATGTCTGAGTAGGGTTTCAGTGTTATAGGTAGGACTAGACATTTGGGTCCTGGGCCTGTGCAGCCCTAAGCTTTTGAAAGAAAAGCAGGACATAAACAGAGAAAAATGTGGTGACATAACCAGAGAAAAGTGATAATGTGGTGCAGCTCCCAGTGTGTTATTCACCAATCAGGAAACGGATGTTTTGATTCTGACATTGAATCTTCTTCTCACATCCTGACTAGTTAATTATTTGGGTTTTGGGGGCACCTTAAATATAAGGGGGTTTGAAATGGAGTGATTTAATTTTCAGAGTGAGAGATAATATAGTAAGGAGTCAATAGGCATTATTATTATTATTATCGGTTATTTGTAGAGTGCCAACAGCGCTATAAACATAGGAGATATACAAAGTAGCAATTATAGGGATCAAATGGGTAGAGGACCCTGCCTAGAGGCGCACTGTTGTAGTCAGCTCTTGTGACGGTGACCTGCAAGCAGTTGGACTCTTAGGCTCACATTCTAAGGGGGTTCATGGCGGATAGCAATGGAGGAGAGGAACTGGTTTTAGGAAAGGATAGTGTAGGTTGTATGCATCCCTGAACAGAAGAATCTTTAGGGAGTGCTTGAAGCTTTCAAAACTAGGAGAGAGTCTTGTAGAGCGAGGCAGAGAGTTCCACGAGATAGGAGCTAGTCTGGAGAAGTCCTGTAAATGGGAATGTGAGGAGGTAACAAGAGAGGAGGAGAGTAGGAGGTTGTGAGCAGAGTTAAGGGGACGGGAGGGAGAGTATCTGGAGACAAGGTCTGAGATATAGAGGGGAGCAGTGCAGTTGAGGGCTTTGTATGTCAAAATCAGAATTTTGTGTTTAATCCTGGAGGCAAGAGGAAGCCAGTGAAGGGATTGACAGAGAGGTGCAGCAGATGAAGTGCAGCGTTTAAGGAAGATGAGCCTGGCAGAGGAATATATTATGGATTGTAAAGGAGCTAGATGGCAGTTAGGGAGACCAGAGAGGACAGAGTTGCAGTAGTCAAGGCGGGAAAGGATGAGAGAGTGGATTAAAATCTTAGTTGTGTCTTGTGTAAGGAAATGTCTAATTTTAGAGATGTTTTTAAAATGGAAGCGGCAGGCATGCAGGTTTAGGATGTAAGGGGTTAATAGTGATAGAAGAATCCTGGCATTATTAAACTGCAATTGTGCAGACATTGTTACATATTACAGAATGTTGTTTAAAAGGTAATAACTTTTGATTGTAATAACAAATTTGGCTCAAATGTAGTATTAGAAAGTAAAATTGTATGCTTAATCATGAAAACAAATGGTTGGTTTTATGTTCTATTAAGTGTGTTTTTAACAGTGGATATAAGAAAACAGGAAACATGCAGAGCAAATATCAAAACTATATTTATTATAGCGTATCACTAATATCTTTATGTGTGTTAAAACCAAAATAAAACAAAACAATGTTTAATGCTTAAAGAGAAATTAAACCCCAAAAAGTTATTTCATGATTTAGGTAGAACATACCATTTTAAATAACTTTCCAGTTTACTATTATCAAATTTGCTTCATTCTCTTGGTATCATTTGTTGAAGGAGCAGTAATGCATTACTGGTTTATAACTGAACACATGGATAAGTCAATGACAATCGGTATATATATATATATATATATATATATATATATATATATTCAGCCATCAATGAGCAGTGAGAACCTAGGTTCTTTGCTGCTCCCGAGCTAACCTAGATAAACCTTTCAGCAAAGGAAAACAAGAGAAGGATGCAAATTAAATAATAGAAGTCAATTGGAAAGTTGTTTAAAATTACATGTTCTATCTAAGTCATGAAATAAAAATTTGGGTTTCATATCCCTTTAGGAACTGTGTCTTGAATCGTCAAGCCAAATTTCTCAATATAACTACCATGTCGGTCTTAGGGCAAACAAATGGTAGGTTTAGATCAAGCAGGTAATAGTGACTGAATGACCCATCAGATTCAAGTGAACACAAATCACACAAATGCTTGTTATAATGCTGTATCACTAACATGAACTGGAGGTGGAAAAAGATTTAAATCCACAGGGCTTTCCTCATGTCTTACCATAGCTTAGAAACCAAAGATGACAATTCTAAGAATGCTTTGTATTGTACTACATGACAACATTTCAGAACTCACACAAAGCTTGGGCTGGTTCTCTGATAACTTTTAAGGAATTTAGCCCTACAGCCCAATGACGCACATCTGTATGAAGAGTTCACAATGAACTGAGAGTTGTATCTTGGGTAACAAATACTGCTTTTCTATTCACATTTGTTGAGTCTATAGTAATGTGAGAGCATATTCCATCATGTATTTACGTATATATGTTTAGACTGCCCCAGCCGGCCTGACTTGCAATCCTTGTTTTATTCTGATTCTTCTTACTTCTCTCTTTACCTTTTTAACTTTCTCTATTCATGTTTTTTCTCTCAAACATCTGCATAAAGTTCTGCCTACTTTAGGGTCCAATTTGAAGTAGAGAAAAATCTTTTTTAGGTCTCACTAAATCTCAAAAGTTACTATTTTTAGGTTACCTTTAGGTTGCACCAGCTTGGTTTATTAGTCAATACCACACTATGGGTTATATAAAAATGCCTATTGCACAGTACGAGTCAAAAATAATAGAGCTTAGCCAAAAGTCCATGAAATTAATAAATAACAATCCAAGTCCTATAACGCTGAGCTAATAGTGCACATCACAAGCTCATAAAGTTATTAAGCACCATGAGGATATCACAGGACAGCTGGGCACTTAGTGTATTGCATGCTCCTGAGTTGCTTATGTACAGTATATCAGATATCCTGAACAAAAAATACAAGGCAGAGAAGCCAGATAACCTTAGGCAGAAACACTCATATTATCTCTTCTGGGAGCCGTCTCCTTTCAGTGCACCTACTGATTACCACTCCCACTTCAGTGCACACGGCACTGTCGTCACTCATAGAAAGATACTTATGTTCCTTGTTTATATAGTGGTCAGTCTTTACTCCTACTTGTTTAAACCAGGTTGTGCATGGATGTTCCAAACTCCAGCATTAAACCAGATCAAGCACCAAGGATTTCTCTACCTTGTCCTTTTTGTTCAAAAAATCTAATACACATAAGCGATTCTGGAGCATACAATGCACTTAGTGCCCAGCTGTCCTAAGATATCCTCATGGTGCTTAATAACCTTCTGAGCATGCAATGTGCACTATGAGTTCAGCATTATATGACTTTGATTGTTGTTAAGTAAATTCCATGGACTTTTGGCTATGCTCCATTACTTTTGAGTACTGTGCAATAGGCATTTTTATGTAATCCACAGTTTGGTATTGAGTGCATATTACGTTCGTTTTGACTAATAAACAAAGTTTTGGTGCAACCTGTGTCAATTTCAATGAATATTTCCATATGAAGTGCAGCAGAGATGATAAGATAGAAAACTTTATTTCTATGCAGCACAACCATATATATATATATATACATACATACATACACACACCATTAAAAAAGAGACAGACCACCCATGAAGAGTGACTGAGGAAGATAAGTAATGTACTAATGCACTTTAGCAACTGTGTTGTGTCTACTGCCTTAGTCTCTAATCATGGGTCTCTTTCTGATTTAATGATGCACTAATACATTTTTATGGTTTTTCTATAGCAATCAGTCCCATTGTTGTCAATAAGAATGCTCAGGTCACTGTAGATTACAGGTTATGTGTCAGCTCTGATGAGCGGAATGGAGCCAGCACTCTTGAAACATTTTTCTACAGTTCAGCACAACCAGTTGTGGTTTTTGTTCTCAAATGCCTTCTAGGTGTGCGCAGCTTGTCTTCTCTAATGTCATTACATACAAACAAATGGAAAAACAACTTTGCTATTGCCTTAAGCTACTAGAAGGATATCTGTAAAGATTAGTAATATCAGGTATTTGTAGAGCGCCGACAGATTCCGCAGCGCTGATGGATATATATATATATATATATATGTATACACACACAGTTATAGTATATATATACACACAGTTATAGTATATATATATATACACACAGTTATAGTATATATATATATATATATATATATATATATATATATATACACACATATACATATATATATATATAATATAAAAATAAATATATATTTGTTCTAATTATATTATTTTTGCTTTTGTTACACTTGTCTTCCATGAATGTTTGTAGTAGTTTGGGATTGGATCCAATCAATAAGACATTCTTTGCACATGGTTAATTATGAATCCATGAGAAAGCCTGGTTATAATGTGTTTTTACAGGGCACTTATAGTGAAAAGAATCACCTGTTGTAATTCTTTAGAGAATGCAAAAAAAAAAAAAAAAGGGGGTGACACCCGAAACGTCATAATAAATACTGTATGTATTTTATGCAAGACCCTGTGAGTGACTTCCTTTGATACTAGCTGTATGGCACCCGGGGCAGTGTGAGCTGAAAAAAGCTACTTAAAAGCTGGAGTGCTGCTACATTCTCTACAAATATATATATAATTTTCTTCTAAGTGAAGAACATATGCATTTTAAGTATTTCTATAAAAAAGAACAAACAAAAAAAACATTAAAATTGTTAAAAAATTATAGGCCAGATTATGAGTCGAGCAGTTACCCGTGAGCGATAATGGGTATATTGCTGGTGTTTGCACAAGTCGGATTTTCACCTTGTATTACAAGTTTAAAGTAAACGTGATCGCTTGAGTGCAATTCAAGTTAGCACTCATTGGGTTAGAACGTCCTTAGAGCTCTGATTAACTGTTTTGCAAAAAAAAAAGTGTTGCAAAACACATCAAAAATACATTTTAAAGTACAGTTACACTCATAATAACACTATCTAATAAAAAATATTAAAATATTGCACACAAAAGTTATAAGGGCTCAAAGATATGAGGTTTCAGGTGTTAGAAAAAGTAAATCAGGCAAAGGGCTTTAACATAGACATGCATACATATATATGTCTAATTATGTACATATATTTATATATATATATATATACATATGTTTATCTATGTGTACATATGTATTTATGTATTTTTATGTGCATATATATATATATTTAGCGTGCAAGCAAAAACAGTTAACTTTCAACTCATAATGGGCCAGAAATCAAGTGAAGCGCAAAATAATGCTTTCGCGAGGGCAATATATGCGCTCAACTTTGTAATACCAGCGCATTCAAATATGCGCTGGTATTACAAGTTAGGTGCAATGCAAACGCAAGGAAGCATTGCGCTCATGAGATAACACTTCCATAGGTTCCATAGGAGAACCTAGCGCAGCAAAGGGGGTAACTGATACAACAATGGGCAGCAAATGTAAATATATATGTATATGATTATATACATATATATTTATGTGTTAATATGTGTATATACAAATAATAATAATGCATAAATATATATGTATATTAGCATATACATACTATATAGATTTACAGGGATAACACAGTCCCCATAGACCACAATGTAACCGTTTGTTTTTTTCTAACACCCCACACACGCCAACTTTAACCTCTAAAAATTGCTCACTACAGTTTTTTTTTAACAAAAAAAAAAAATGCTAACATTATTTTGGGGGACATTTTAAAAATTAACCAGAGATCTGAAACAAAATGGAGATTTAAGTGTCCAGTATTTTGTATAGATTTTACTGGACAGTCTGCTGAAATACTGGACTGTTTAGTTAAATACTGGATATCTGGCAATCTTAGATATGGGGAACAACATAACAAAACTCCCATATTTGGACATTGTCAGTGAGTGACAAGATGTACTGTAACCTTCACAAGAAAAATAAGAGCTGTTAGAGTGAGTAAAACAACTGATTCTACTTTAAAGAAGAAACTAGCACAATATTTTGGGGTAGTTACAATTTCATTTTAAGAAGATTGGTAAATTTGTAAATTAGGTTTGGAAGGTTATCCACCTAAACATTGCTTTAGTTCAGATCTTCTTAATTTTTTGTCCACTGGTACCCCTTTTAATACTGGATTTTTTAAACCATAGGGACATACAGGCATCCCCTAATTCATCTATATTGTGGGAGATTACTTTACTACAACAAAAATGTAAATATTCTACAAATACAAACATTCACATAAGACTGGACACCCACCTTTAGGGGGCCATGGAATAAGTAGTGGCATAAACTACGGTGGGGTCCAATGAGGCATGAACTCTACCTATGTATGCCCCCTGAAAAACAAGTCTTACAATTTAAGGAAATGATTGTCAATATGGTGGCAGGGTTTCTAAGATGGCTGCCATAGTGCTATTGCAAAGGAAGAGCACACCATTTCCTAATCTCTAGCCCAGACTAACCTAATGGTAGGGACGACTCTCAGTCACAGAGAAGCAGCTCATCTTTCTCCTATGTGACTGCTGGCTCAGCTTCTACTTATTACAAATGGCCAGAAATGTCACTGTTAAAATGGTGAGCCCTGCCCTGTATTTTCCCTTGGGCCCAGTGAGAACTACTTACGCCTCTGGTGTGGGATATTATTTATTGCGCACCCACACAATTTTAGATGTTAACAACAGGAATGCCCATTAATTAAGCCATGGAAAATATAGGTGAAGCAATGCTCGATAAATTTCGGATATAATCTTGCCTTTACAGTTGGGCTCTTCAGGAACCTCACAAGCAGATTTGCAATACACTAGAAAAGATATGTTTCTTACTTGCTTAACACAATTTTAGCAGACAAGATACACTAGGTAATCTAGTTTAAACTAGAGATGTGCATTCTCGTATCAAACAAATGCTAATTCATTCAAATTTTGCTTATATGTGGAGTCATTTGATATTTGCATAACCAAAAACATTATTGAACAAAATGGACAAAACAAATGATTGCTTGACGAAATCTGTTTGTTCATTTATTCATGCAGTTTGGCGCCAAAAAAGGTTCAGTAATGAAGGGGAGGAGTTGTATTATTTGGTTAATAAGCTCCTTTGTACCATTCATTTGTTCACTGTGTCCTATCTAATCCTGCTATAGTATTGCTAATGACTGATGTTAGGGATAGTCGGTCAGGCACTAAATGCTGGATTTTAGTTATACAGGAGTTGTATGTTCTTTTAACATTGAAAAAGAGGTTCTTTTAATCGTTTGAATTCTTTAATGTACAATTGTAATATTAATTGTCTAACACCTAGATTACAAGTTTTGCATTCGTGTTTTAATGCTGAAAAAATGGCGATTTTAGTGTTAAAACAGTAACGCAGTCATTATGAGTCTTGTCAGTATAGCTGTACCGCAAGCCTTTTAGCCTGTAACGCAACGTCAGCCCCGCACTTGAAAAAAATGACTTTTTGCATGGGATTTCCATAGCGCTGCCATTACAAGTTTTGCGGTGAGGCTTAAAAGCTTGCGTTACACCCTATACCAACATGATCCGTTCCGCAATCTGAAACCAGTAGTTATGAGTTTTACGCAACAAAACTGTTAGACAAAACTCATAACTAAAGTGTTACAAAGTACACTAACACCCATAAACTACTTATTATCCCCTAAACCAAGGTCCTCCCACATTGCAAACTCTATATTAAAGTTATTAACCCCTAATCTGCTGCTCCCAACATCGCCGCCACTAATAAAATTTATTAACCCCTATTCCGCCGCTCCCCGACATCGCTGCCAATATAATAAAGTTATTAACCCCCTATTCCCACGCACCCCAACATCGCCCACACTATAAGAAAGATATTAACCCCTATTCTGTTGCTCCCCGACATCGCCACCACTAAATAAAGTTATTAACCCCTTAACCTCTGGCCTCCCACATCACTGCCACTAAATAAACCTATTAACCCCTAAACCGACAGCCCCCCACATCGCCAAAAACTAAATTAAACTATTAACCCCTAAATCTAACAACCCCTAACTTTAAATTAAAATTACAAGATCCCTAACTTAAAATAAATAAAAACTTGCATACAAAGAGAGAAGCGCACTACCAGGAACGAACAACAGCTCAGTGGCTTGTTCTATGGTGATTTACCATCCGGAGGCAGCCTCTTTTAGACCAGTGAACTTTTCACAGAAGAAAACTATCCTGAAGTATATCAGTCTGATCCCGCCAAGTAAGGTCAGTCCAGCCCCGAAATACCAGGCAATTCTCCTCTGAACAAGGAACATGACAACCCCAGACGATCGTTTTGGCCTCCTATGGGCCTCGTCAGTGAGGTGCAGCCACATTCCTCAAAAAACACTGGGCAAGGAGTCCACGTCTGGTTTCCCCCATCACCCATAGGGAGACTTCCCCAGGGTCATAATAATTTGCATACAAAGAGAGAAGCGCACTACCAGGAACGAACAACAGCTCAGTGGCTTGTTCTATGGCGATTTACCACCCGGAGGCAGCCTCTTTTAGACCAGTGTGCTTTTCACAGAAGAAAACTTTCCTGAAGTATATCAGTCTGATCCCGCCAAGTAAGGTCAGTCCAGCCCCGAAATACCAGGCAATTCTCCTCTGAACAAGGAACATGACAACCCCAGACGATCGTTTCGGCCTCCTATGGGCCTCGTCAGTGAGGTGCAGCCACATTCCTCTAAGCACACTGGGCAAGGAGTCCACGTCTGGTTTCCCCCATCACCCATAGGGAGACTTCCCCAGGGTCATAATAATTTGCATACAAAGAGAGAAGCGCTCTACCAGGAACGAACAACAGCTCAGTGGCTTGTTCTATGGTGATTTACCACCCGGAGGCAGCCTCTTTTAGACCAGTGTGCTTTTCACAGAAGAAAACTTTCCTGAAGTATATCAGTCTGATCCCGCCAAGTAAGGTCAGTCCAGCCCCGAAATACCAGGCAATTCTCCTCTGAACAAGGAACATGACAACCCCAGACGATCGTTTCGGCCTCCTATGGGCCTCGTCAGTGAGGTGCAGCCACATTCCTCTAAGCACACTGGGCAAGGAGTCCACGTCTGGTTTCCCCCATCACCCATAGGGAGACTTCCCCAGGGTCATAATAATTTGCATACAAAGAGAGAAGCGCTCTACCAGGAACGAACAACAGCTCAGTGGCTTGTTCTATGGCGATTTACCACCCGGAGGCAGCCTCTTTTAGACCAGTGTGCTTTTCACAGAAGAAAACTTTCCTGAAGTATATCAGTCTGATCCCGCCAAGTAAGGTCAGTCCAGCCCCGAAATACCAGGCAATTCTCCTCTGAACAAGGAACATGACAACCCCAGACGATCATTCGGCCTCCTATGGGCCTCGTCAGTGAGGTGCAGCCACATTCCTCTAAGCACACTGGGCAAGGAGTCCACGTCTGGTTTCCCCCATCAACCATAGGGAGACTTCCCCAGGGTCATAATAATTTGCATACAAAGAGAGAAGCGCTCTACCAGGAACGAACAACAGCTCAGTGGCTTGTTCTATGGCGATTTACCACCCGGAGGCAGCCTCTTTTAGACCAGTGTGCTTTTCACAGAAGAAAACTTTCCTGAAGTATATCAGTCTGATCCCGCCAAGTAAGGTCAGTCCAGCCCCGAAATACCAGGCAATTCTCCTCTGAACAAGGAACATGACAACCCCAGACGATCGTTTCGGCCTCCTATGGGCCTCGTCAGTGAGGTGCAGCCACATTCCTCTAAGCACACTGGGCAAGGAGTCCACGTCTGGTTTCCCCCATCACCCATAGGGAGACTTCCCCAGGGTCATAATAATTTGCATACAAAGAGAGAAGCGCTCTACCAGGAACGAACAACAGCTCAGTGGCTTGTTCTATGGCGATTTACCACCCGGAGGCAGCCTCTTTTAGACCAGTGTGCTTTTCACAGAAGAAAACTTTCCTGAAGTATATCAGTCTGATCCCGCCAAGTAAGGTCAGTCCAGCCCCAAAATACCAGGCAATTCTCCTCTGAACAACTTACCTGGGAAATTAAAAAAACTAAATTTAAACTATAAATTAAATTCACATTAGTATTATACTAAAATTAAAATAACTACAAATTAAATAAATAAAATTAGACATTAAAAAACCTAACACTACTAAAAATAAATAAATCTACTATTACAAAAAAATTAAAAATACAAAAATACAAAAAAATTAAAAAATACTAAAGTACAAAAAATAACAAACACTAAATTATGAAAAATAACAAACGAAATTATCCAAAATAAAAACAATTACACCTAATCTAATAGCCCTATAAAAAAAAGCCCCTCCAAAATAAAAAAAAACCTAGCCTACAATAAATTACCAATAGCCCTTAAAAGGGCCTTTTGTAGGGCATTGCCCTAAAGAAATCAGCACTTTTCCCTGAAAAAAATACAAAAACCCCCCAACAGTAAAACCCACCACCCAACCAACCCCCCAAAATAAAAAACCTAACTCTAAAAAAATCTAAGCTACCCATTGCCCTGAAAAGGGCATTTGTATGGACGTTGCCCTTAAAAGGGCATTCAGCTCTTTTTCTTGCCCTTAAAAGGGCATTTAGCTCTTTTAAGAAAAACCCAAACCATAATCTAAAAAAAAACCCACCCAAAAAAAGTTTAAAAAACCTAACACTAATCCCCTGACAATCCACTTATGGTTTTTGAAGTCCAGATGTCCATCCTCATCCAGACGGCGTCTTCTATCTTCATCCAGGTGGCATCTTCTATCTTCATCCCCGTGGCGCGGAGCGGCTCCATCCTGAAGACATCCGGCGCAGAGCATCCTCTTCATACGGTCGCCGACGTATACTAAATCTTCAATGCAAGGGAGCCTTTCCAAAATGGCGTCCCTTGCATTCCTATTGGCTGATTTGATTTTTGAAATTCAAATCAGCCAATAGGATGAGAGCTACTGAAATCGTATTGGCTGTTCAAATCAGCCAATAGGATGAGAGCTACTGAAATTCTATTGGCTATTCAAATCAGCCAATATAATTTCAGTAGCTCTCATCCTATTGGCTGATTTGAACAGCCAAAATGATTTCAGTAGCTCTCATCCTATTGGCTGATTTGAATTTCCAAAATCAAATCAGCCAATAGGAATGCAAGGGATGCCATTTTGAAAAGGCTCCCTTGCATTGAACATTCAGTATATGTCAGCGACCGTATGACGAGGATGCTCCGTGCCGGATGTCTTCAGGATGGAGCCGATCCACGCTGCCGGGATGAAGATAGAAGATGCATCCTGGATGAAGATAGAAGACGCCGCCTGGATGGATGAAGACCTCGCCGCCTGGATGGAGACTTCTCGCCGCCTGGATGAGGATGGATGTCCGGACTTCAAAAACTGTAAGTGGATCATCGGGGATTAGTGTTAGGTTTTTTAAAACTTTTTTTGGGTGGGTTTTTTTTTTAGCTTAGGGTTTTGGCTTTTCTTAAAAGAGCTAAATGCCCTTCTAAGGGCAAGAAAAAGAGCTGAATGCCTTTTTAAGGGCAATGCCCAGACAAATGCCCTTTTAAGGAGAATGCCCATACAAATGCTCTTTTCAGGACAATGGGTAGCTAAGGTTTTTTTAGAGTTAGGTTTTTATTTTGGGGGGTTGGTTGGGTGGTGGGTTTTACTTTTGGGGTTTTTTTGTATTTTTTTACAGGGAAAAGAGCTGATTTCTTTAGGGCTATGCCCTACAAAAGGCCCTTTTAAAGGCTATTGGTAGTTTATTGTAGGCTAGGGTTTTTTTTTATTTGGGGGGGCTTTTTTTATTTGGGGGGGCTTTTTTATTTTTATAGGGCTATTAGATTAGGACTAATTGTTTTTATTGTGTTATGTTATTTTTCATAAGTTAGTTTTTGTTATTTTTTGTACTTTAGTATTTTTTTATTTTTTGTAATTGTAGATTTATTTACTTATAGTAGTGTTAGGTTTTTTAATGTGTCATTTAATTTAATTTGTAGTTATTTTAATTTTAGTATAATAGTAATGTGAGTTTAATATATAGTTTAAACTTAGGTTTTTTTAATTTCACAGGTAAGTTTTTATTTATTTTAAAGTTAGGGGGTTGTTAGCTTTAGGGGTTAATAATTTAATTTAGTTTTTTGCGATATGGGGGGCTGTCGGTTTAGGGGTTAATAGGTTTATTTAGTGGCAGTGATGTGGGAGGCCAGAGGTTTAGGGGTTAATAACTTTATTTAGTGGTGGCGATGTCGGGGAGCGTCGGAATAGGAGTTAATAACTTTATTATAGTGTGGGCGATGTTGGGGTGCTGGGGAATAGGGGTTAATAACTTTATTATAGTGGTGGCGATATCGGGAGTGGCAGATTAGGGGTTAATAAATTTATTTTGGTGGCGGCGATGTTGGGAGCGATAGATTAGAGGTTAATAACTTTAAGTAGGTGTCGGCGATGTCGGGGGCAGCTTTTTCAAAACTCGTAATGCAGCGCTATGGAGGGTGAAATAATACAACTTTTGTTGCGTTCGTTTCGCACACTCTATAGCGCAAAACTCTTAATCTAGGTGTATATTAGCTGTTCCCAATGGAAATACTGGTAACAAATTGAATGTTTTAAAAAAATCCACCTGTAATAATCTTATGGGCTCTCGCTATTATGAAAAAAAATAATTTATCAGGGGATGTTACTTTTAATTATATATTTAATACCTTTTAGGCTGCAATTTTTTTCAGTGAGATTGCTTCTTTTTCATAAGTAATATTTACATTAATAAAAGTTCTGGTCAGTTGATTTGCGATTCCTATAATTTCTTTTTATACTGTTTGATAAATATCCCTGTGCTTTTACTTAAAGGGACATTAAAAAGCTGGGTACAACTACAGTAGCATTTTTACTACTCATCATGATATTGTTTTATCTTCTTTTCCTGTAGCGCTCTTTTTAAAGCCGTTCTCATATTTTAACTTATTATCAAATTCAGCTGGTACAGCTCTGCAGTTTATACTGGGCGCGGCCATCTTGTAGCACTTTTATTGCACTGCTTCTGACATAGGGTGCATCCTAGAAGCAGTGCACTTTCACAGATCTGTGATGTTACTGTTTTTTTGACAGCTGTACCTTCTACTTCAGTTTAGCTCACATAATAGAGAGTGGAAGAGTTACATTTTTGAAATTTTTGCACAGCTTTAAAGCTACATAACAAATATCAGTCCAAGATGGCGGCACCCAGTGTGAAAATGCAGAGCTTCACTAACTGATAAATGTAAGAGGTTAAAATAAGAGAAAAACTTTGAAGACAGCTGCAGGCACAGGAGGAAAAGAAATAGCATGATAGTTTCCCTGTTACTGTAGTCGTACTCATGAAGTAGTTTAATGTCCATTTAAAAGTGAGTAACTTAAAGGGACACGAAGCCCAAAATTGTTCTTTCATAATTCAGATAGAGAATACAGTTTTAAACAACTTTTGCAATTTACTTCAATTTGTTTAATTTTTTCATTCTCTTGGTATCCTTTGCTGAAGAAGCAGCAATGCATTACTGGAAGCATTGGGAGAGACAATAACATGAGACATATATGTACAGCCACCAATCAGCAGCTCCTGAATCTACCTAGGTATCACTTTCAAGTAAAGGAATCAAGAGAACAAAACAAATTAGCTAATAGAAGTAAATTGGAAAGTTGTTTAAAATCACATGTTCTGAATCATGAAAAAAACATTTTGGGTTTTATGTCCCTTTAAACTGATTTCTCACTAAAGCCTGGGGAATTGTTTCTTTTTTTAATTTAGGGGTCATTAAAGTCTTTTTTACATAGTTTGTATCCAAATACATAGAAAATATAATGTTTTGTTTGGGTGAGATGTTTCATTTGTTTTTTTTAGTAGCCACAGTTTTTCATACACAATATTAAAAGGGCTGCTCTTGTAACAACTATGGAATGTATTGCTCAAGAAGCTTGTTTGGGAAACTTACATCACGTAACAAAGTAAGCATTGTCTAATGATGTCAGCCTCTAATAGAACTGCATGAGATTTTATATCTGTATATGATGTCTAGTAACTGGGTAATTATTCCTAAACAAACCAAGGATCAAGGAAACGTGAAACAATTACAATATATGAGTTCTGCAAAATGACACTTATCACCTGCTTCATGTTACTGCTTATGTAGTGATCTATACTGGGATTTTATTCAATTTGTATAAATGTTTTTGCAATGTTTTGTATAAAGATAAATAACAGTGTTGATACATTTTTTGCACATTCCTAGGTGCTTTCCCATCTTTGTGCACATGCTCATGAACTCTCCCACTTTTACACACGATTGTTACATTTTGATATCCCTAGAGGTGTTCACTTTTAGACATAATATACTTTTATAGGGTTAAAATAAGTCTGTGAGATGCTTATCACTGACAACTAAAGTGTAACAAAACCTCATGCTTGCACAGGCCTATAGCAAGCTGCAACATAGTGAGCTGCGATAGCAATGGGATTAATAACATATTTCTCCAACATTGGTGTTTCCGGTCCATGGCGTCATCCATTACTTGTGGGAAATATTCTCCCCCACAGGGAAAGGCAAGGAGAGCACACAGCAAGAGCTGTCCATATAGCTCCCCCTCTGGCTCCGCCCCCCAGTCATTCTCCTTGCCGCTCTGAACAAGTAGCATCTCCACGGGGATGGTGAGGAGTTTGTGGTGTTAGTTGTAGTTTTTTATTCTTCTATCAAGAGTTTGTTATTTTAAAATAGTGCTGGCTTGTACTATTTACTCTACAACAGAAAAGTGATGAAGATTTCTGTTTAAGAGGGCTATGATTTTAGCACAAGTAACTAAAATCCATTTCTGTTACCACGCAGGACTGTTGAAACCAGAGAACTTCAGTTGGGGGTAACAGTTTGCAGACTTATCTGCTTCAGGTATGACAAGTCTCCTTCTAACAACACAGGCTAATGCTAGATGACAGTCATTTTTCCCCTCAGGGAAAACGGTAAGCCATTTTTCTTTCACCTCAGCAAAAAAAGATAACAGGCTTCCCCTTTTTTATTTTTATGCTGGTAGACACTGTCAGGGGCCAAATCGATTGTTTTTTATTACAATATGATGGCAATTGAAATGTTTTATAAGCTCATATACACTTGGGGACGTTTTGTATTGATCTGGCTTGCTTTAGACATCTAAATCTAGTCAGGAAGGCCCCTTCACTCTAGTGTACTGAGGGAGGAGGCCTCATTTTGGCACTTCAGTTAATTTCAAGGCAGTGCATGCAGTTCCATGTGAGAGGGTCCTGTGGCTCAGAAAGTGACTCCAGAAGGCTTATTTCTGTGGATGATTGACCCCTAAGAAAGGTAAAAGCTGCAGCAATGCTGTAAGCAGGGATTGTGGTGTATAAAAATGGTTAAATCCAACAATTAGCTCCGGTTTGCTTGTTTTAAGAGCTAGAGTCTCCATATTTGCTGTGCAATACTTTCTAAGCATTAAGACACTGGGGTCCAAATTTCAGAAAAATCGGATATTGCCTTCATAGTTTTTTGAACATTCAGAAATAAAGTGTGTCATTTTATTATTTAAAGAGACAGTAACGGTTTTGTTTAAAATCGTTTTTATTGCATTGTTTGCCTGCCTAAATCTGTTTAACATGTCTGTGCCATCAGATAACCTATGTTCTGTGTGTGTAGAGACAAATGTGGTTCCCCCTTCGAGTGTTTGTGATAATTGTGCCATAGCGTCCAAACAAAATGAGGACAGCTCTGTTACATTTCATAATGTTGCCCAAGATGATTTATCTAATGAAGGTAGTGGGGATAGTTCTACATCCTCTCCTTCTGTGTCTACACCAGCTTTGCCCGCGCAGGCGACACCTAGCGCGCCAGTGCTTATTTCTATGCAACAATTAACAGCAGTAATGGATAATTCTATAGCAAATCTTGTATCCAAACTGCCAGCATTTCAGAGAAAGCGTGATTGTTCAGCTTTAAATACAGATAAAAGGGATGAACAATCAGACGCTGACAATGCTTTATCTATTTTACCCTCACATCAATCGGAATTGGCTGTGAGGGAAGGGCTGTCTGAGGGTGAAATTTCAGACTCAGGAAAAATTTCTCAACAGGCAGAACCTGATATAGTAGCATTTAAGTTTAAGCTAGAACATCTCCGCGCTTTGCTAAAGGAGGTATTAGCTACTCTGGATGACTGTGATTCTATGGTAGTACCAGAGAAGTTGTGCAAATTGGACAAATTTTTAGAGGTCCCAGTGCACGACGACGCTTTTCCAATACCCAAAAGGGTAGCGAACATAGTGGAAAAGGAGTGGGAGAAGCCAGGTGTACCCTTTGCCCCACCTCCTATATTTAAGAAAATATTTCCCATAGTAGACCCTAGAAGGGACACATGGCAGACGGTCCCGAAGGTTGAGGGAGCTGTTTCAACACTAGCGAAGCGCACCACTATTCCTATAGAGGACAGCTGCGCTTTCAAAGATCCTATGGATAAAAAATTGGAAGGATTCCTTAAAAAGATTTTTGTTCAGCAAGGGTTCATCCTTCAACCAGCTACGTGTGTTATTACTGTCACTTCAGCGGCGTCCTTTTGGTTCGAGGAACTAGAAAAGTCGCTCCAGAAAGAGACTTCCTATGAAGAAGTCATGGACAGAATTCACGCATTAAAATTAGCTAATTCCTTTATATTGGATGCCGCCTTTCAAATAACGAAATTGGCGGCGAAAAACTCAGGTTTTGCTATAGTAGCGCGGAGGGCGCTTTGGCTGAAATCCTGGTCGGCAGATGTGTCGTCCAAGACTAAGTTACTTAATATTCCTTTCAAGGGTAAGACCCTTTTTGGGCCGGAATTGAAGGAAATTATTTCAGACATCACTGGGGGTAAGGGCCATGCCCTCCCACAGGATAGGCCTTTTAAGGCTAAGAACAAGTCTAATTTTCGTTCCTTTCGCAATTTCAGGAACGGACCGGCTAATAACTCCACTGCCGCTAGACAAGAAGGTAACGCGGCCCAGCCCAAACCCGCTTGGAAGCCCATGCAAGGCTGGAACAAGGGTAAACAGACCAAGAAACCTGCTGCTGCTACCAAGACAGCATGAAGGGGTAGCCCCGATCCGGGACCGGATCTGGTAGGGGGCAGACTATCTCTCTTCGCTCAGGCTTGGGCAAGAGATGTTCCGGATCCCTGGGCACTAGAGATAGTCTCCAAGGGATACCAGCTAGAGTTCAAGTTCTTACATTGTGTAAGAGACCTATCAAAGATGGGAGTGATAAACCCAGTCCCCTCCGGGGAACAAGGTCTAGGTTTTTACTCAAACCTGTTTGTGGTTCCCAAAAAAGAGGGAACTTTCAGGCCAATTCTGGATTAAAAGATATTAAACAAGTTCCTCAGTGTTCCATCCTTCAAAATGGAAACCATTCGGACAATCTTGCCGACAATCCAGCAGGGTCAATATTTGACTATCATGGATCTAAAGGATGCGTATCTGCATATTCCAATCCACAAAACTCATCATCAGTTCCTGAGGTTCGCCTTTCTGGACAAACATTACCAGTTCGTGGCTCTTCCATTCGGTTTAGCCACTGCTCCCAGAATTTTCACAAAGGTGCTAGGGTCCCTTCTAGCGGTCCTAAGGCCGAGGGGCATCGCTGTAGCACCTTATCTAGACGACATCCTAATCCAAGCGTCGTCTCTTTCCAAAGCAAGGGCCCACACAGACATTGTGTTGGCTTTTCTCAGATCTCACGGGTGGAAGGTGAACATAGAAAAGAGTTCACTGTCACCGTCCACAAGGGTTCCTTTTCTGGGAACAATAATAGATTCTGTGGAAATGAAGATCTTCCTGACAGAAGTCAGAAAGCTAAAGCTTCTAAACGTTTGTCGAGTTCTTCATTCTATTCCTCAACCCTCCATAGCTCAGTTCATGGAAGTAATAGGACTAATGGTCGTAGCAATGGACGTGGTTCCTTTTGCTCGAATTCATCTAAGACCATTACAGCTGTGCATGCTCAATCAGTGGAATGGGGACTATACAGACTTGTCTCCCCAAATTCAAGTGGACCAGGTAACCAGGGACTCACTTCTCTGGTGGTTGACCCAGGATCACCTGTCTCAGGGAATGAGTTTCCGCAGACCGGAGTGGGTCATCGTCACGACTGGCGCCAGCCTCTTGGGGTGGGGCGCGGTCTGGGACTCCCTGAAAGCTCAGGGCCTATGGTCTCGGGAAGAGTCGCTTCTCCCGATAAACATTTTGGAACTAAGAGCAATATTCTATGCGCTCCTGGCTTGGCCTCAGCTAGCGGAAGCCAGGTTCATAAGATTTCAGTCGGACAACATAACGACTGTTGCGTACATCAATCATCAGGGGGGAACAAAGAGTTCCCTAGCGATGAAGGAAGTAACCAAGATTATCCAATGGGCAGAGAATCACTCCTGCCATCTATCTGCTATTCACATCCCAGGAGTAGACAACTGGGAGGCGGACTATTTGAGTCGTCAGACTTTCCATCCGGGGGAGTGGGAACTCCACCCGGAGGTCTTTGCTCAGTTAACCCAATTATGGGGCATTCCAGACATGGATCTAATGGCGTCCCGTCAGAACTTCAAGATTCCTTGCTACGGGTCCAGATCCACGGATCCCAAGGCGACTCTAGTGGATGCATTAGTGGCGCCTTGGTCGTTCAACCTAGCGTATGTGTTTCCACCGTTTCCTCTCCTTCCCAGGCTCATAGCCAGGATCAAACAGGAGAAGGCCTCGGTGATTCTGATAGCTCCTGCGTGGCCACGCAGGACTTGGTATGCAGACCTGGTGAATATGTCATCGGCTCCATTATGGAAGCTACCTTTGAGACAGGATCTTCTAGTACAAGGTCCATTCGAACATCCAAATCTAGTTTCTCTGCAGCTGACTGCTTGGAAATTGAACGCTTGATTTTATCCAAGCGTGGGTTTTCGAATTCTGTGATAGATACTCTGGTCCAAGCCAGAAAACCTGTGACTAGAAAGATTTACCATAAAATATGGAAAAAATATATCTGCTGGTTTGAATCCAAGGGATTCTCCTGGAGTAAGATTAAAATTCCAAAGATTCTCTCTTTTCTCCAAGAAGGTTTGGATAAAGGGTTGTCAGCTAGTTCTCTAAAAGGACAGATTTCTGCTTTATCTGTCTTGTTACACAAATGACTGGCAGCTGTGCCAGATGTACAAGCTTTTGTTCAGGCTTTGGTTAGAATCAAGCCTGTTTACAGACCCATGACTCCTCCTTTCAGTTCTTCAAGGGGTTCCTTCTCTGTGTCCGAATCCAGTTTCAAAGAAGGAACGTTTATTACACAATTTAAATGTTGTTCGTGCTTTAAAGTTCTACTTAGAAGCAACAAAAGATTTTAGACAAACCTCATCTTTGTTTGTCGTTTACTCTGGTAAGAGGAGAGGTCAAAAAGCTACTGTTACCTCTCTCTCTTTCTGGCTGAAAAGCATTATCCGATTGGCTTATGAGACTGCCGGACGGCAACCTCCTGACCGAATCACAGCTCACTTTACTAGGGCTGTGGCTTCCACTTGGGCCTACAAGAACGAGGCTTCTGTTGATCAGATATGTAAGGCAGCGACTTGGTCCTCTCTGTACACTTTTGCCAAATTCTACAAATTTGATACTTATGCTTCTTCGGAGGCTATTTTTGGGAGAAAGGTTTTGCAAGCCGTGGTGCCTTCCATTTAGGTAACCTGATTTGCTCCCTCCCTTCATCCGTGTCCTAAAGCTTTGGTATTGGTTCCCACAAGTAATGGATGACGCCGTGGACCGGACACACCAATGTTGGAGAAAACAGAATTTATGCTTACCTGATAAATTACTTTCTCCAACGGTTTGTCCGGTCCACGGCCCGCCCTGGTTTCCTAATCAGGTTGAAAATATTTTTCTTTATACACTACAGTCACCACGGCACCCTATAGTTTCTCCTTTTTCTCCTAACCGTCGGTCGAATGACTGGGGGGCGGAGCCAGAGGGGGAGCTATATGGACAGCTCTTGCTGTGTGCTCTCCTTGCCTTTCCCTGTGGGGGAGAATATTTCCCACAAGTAATGGATGACGCCGTGGACCGGACACACCGTTGGAGAAAGTAATTTATCAGGTAAGCATAAATTCTGTTTTTTAGTATCTATGGCCTCTATTTGTTAAATGCCGGAAAGACAAGGTTTGCTCCCAGAAACCTGTTTGCCCAGCATCAGGGCTACCAGGCAACATCCACCGCCTTCAGCTAACATTGCAAATGCTTGTGCAGCCACACCCCTGCTCAGCCCTGCTCTTGTGCAACCAATTACATGAGAGCAGGGCTTGTCAATCATCCAGATTGGATATAACCAGGATGATTTAACTCTGCCACCTTAAAGGGACATAACCCCCCCCCAAAAAAAAAAATCATGATTCAGATAGAACATAGAATTAAAAAAAAAAAATCAAATTTTTCTATTATCAAATTTTCTTTGTATTCTTGTTATCTGTTGTTGAAAAGCAGGAAGGTAAGTTCAGTAGTGTGCATGTGTCTGCAGGACTATATGGCAGCAGTTTTGCAACAATGTTATACATTAGCAAGAGCACTAGATGGCAGCACTATTTCCTGTTATGTAGTGCTCCAGACATGTACATGTTACCTATCTAGAAATCTCTTCAACAAAGAATAATATGAGAACGATGCAAATTTGACAACAGAAATATATTGGAAACTTTTGAAAAATTGCGTACTCTGTCTGAATCATGAAAGAAAAAATTAGGGATTCAGGTCCCTTTAAGACTGCAGCTCACGCAAAGCTGAAACACTTGAGTCCCAAAGCTTTGCTTGTGTTTCGGAAGACATGGGGTATTCTTATTTAACACTGTGTACTCAACTATCTGCTATGAATCTGAAACAAGATGGGCAGTTTTTCAAACAAAATTAAAAACACTGCCTTTTGAAGCAAATGTCTGGATATTTTTATGGAATTGTATATTACTTAAAGGAGCACTAAATGCAAAATAATTGTATAATCAATATGTACATAATAAAAAAGACAATGCAATTACACTTACTCTGAATTTCAAAAAAAGCAGATATTTATCTGGCAAATTAATTTTTTCTCCCATTTTCCAACACCTTGTATCATGTGATAGACATCAGCCAATCACAAACTAATATATGTATACCTTGCGAGCTTGTGAACATGCTCAATAGGAGATTGTTCCCTAAAAAGTGTGTATATAAGAAGACTGTGCAAAATGTAATAATATAAGTAAAATGGAAGGTTCTTAAAACTGCATGCTTTATCTGAATCATAAAAGTTTATTTTGACTTGATTGTCCCTTTAAGGTTGGAATTGTACAAATTTATGGGGTGTAATTGGATATGTGGCAAAGTTTACCCCTGATAATTAAAGGATTTCATTTTTTAGTGATAGCCATAAAAATGCCATCACACACACACAAATATTTGTATATACAGTATATATATATGTTGATTGAAGTAGCCATGTTAGTCCAGTGATTTAGATAACAAAATAACAAGAGCATTGCTTTGAGCAATGATACTTTTTTATTGGACTAACTATACATTTATAAGTAGACAAACTTTTGGAAGAATTCTTACAAAAACTTGTCTTCTTATAAAGTCCAATAAAAAGTATAATTCTTCAATGCAATATGTTTTTTTTTTTTATCTATCCATCTATCTATCTATTTATCTATCTTTGGGAAGGGACATTTGAGAAGAAAGATCAATTTGGGGAGCATAGCGCTTCAGTAGCTAAAAGGACAAGGCTCTACTACAGAGGTTTATTTTATAATGTGTTTTACTGGGTATTTATTGTAAATATTTTTTTATTCCAATGTTCTTCACATAGAAGAAAATATTCTTAGTATTTTTATATAAATATATTGTTACCTGTATTTATTCATATAGCTATATAGGTATAGATATATGTTTTAAAAAATAATAATTTTCTTCTATGTTAAAGGGACACTAAACCCAATTTTTTTCTTTCATGATTCAGATAGAGCATGCAATTTTAAGCAAGTTAATAATTTAATTTTATTATAATTTTTTCTTCATTCTCTTGCTATCTTTATTTGAAAAAGAAGGCATCTAAGCTAAGGAGCCAGCCAATTTTTGGTTGAGAACCATGTACAGCAATTTTTTTATTAGTTCTGTCCAATCAGCAAGGACAACCCAGGTTGTTCACCAAAAATGGGCCGTCATCTAAACTTACATTCTTGCTTTTCAAATAAAGATACCAAGAGAATGAAGAAAATGTGACAATTAGGGATGGGCGAATGTGCAAATTTTCGAATTTCGAATGTAGAACGAATGTTATTACCGAAATTCAAATTCTAAATTCGAATGTCGATAAGAACGAATATTCTTAAAAATTCGAAAATCGAATGTTATTTACAGTTTTCGAATGTCACTTTCGAATTCGAATGTTTATAATTATATCGAATGTCTACATTCGAAATTCGAATTTTTCGAATTCGAATATAAATTCGAATTTTTTGAATTCGAATATAAATTCGAATTTTTTGAATTCGAATATAAATTCGAATTTTTCGAATTCGAATATTACATTTAAAAGCATTGGAAATACTATTACAATCTAAATTCGAATTTTTCGAATTCGGATACACGTATTGCATAATTCGAATATTATATTTAAAGAAAAAGCATTAGAAATACTATTACAATCTAAATTCGAATTTTTCGAATTCGAATACACGGATTGCATAATTCGAATATTACATTTAAAGAAAAAGCATTAGAAATACTATTACAATCTAAATTCAAATTTTTCGAATTCGAATATTGCATAATTCGAATATTACATTTAAAGAAAAAGCATTAGAAATACTATTACAATCTAAATTCGAATTTTTCGAATTCGAATACACGTATTGCATAATTTGAATATTACATTTAAAGAAAAAGCATTAGAAATACTATTACAATCTAAATTCGAATTTTTCGAATTCGAATATTGCATAATTCGAATATTACATTTAAAGAAAAAGCATTAGAAATACTATTACAATCTAAATTCGAATTTTTCGAATTCGAATATTGCATAATTCGAATATTACATTTAAAGAAAAAGCATTAGAAATACTATTACAATCTAAATTCGAATTTTTCGAATTCAAATTTTTTCGAATGTAATCGTAAAATTCGAAACCGAATATTCGAAAATCGAATGTTAGAATGTTATGTAAACATTCGAAATTCGATTCGAACGAACGAATATGTTAAAATTCGTGCCGTTTTTCGAATGTTGCGAAACATTCGCCGATCCCTAGTGACAATAGGAGTAAATTAGAAAGTTGCTTAAAATTGCATGCTCTATCTGAATCATGAAAGAAAAAAATTTGGGTTCAGTGTCCCTTTAAGAATATTGGAATGTAAAATATGCATAACTACCTTAGGGTTTAGCGCAGTTGGTCTAACGTGGTGTCGAGTAAGCATGCAAGAAATAAGAGTTAGTTTTTGAGGGGTTTTTTTAACAGCATGCTTTATTAAGTCTGTCTATGGGGAGAAGTTAGCTTGAAGTCCTGAAGAAAGCGTGCATCGGGTTTCGCTTGTGTGAAAACATTTTACTTTCGACTTGTAATACGCACACTAAGCCGTGCACATTTACTTCCAGCAGTGATTGCACATGAGCGAAATCACAAAATAGAGCACCACTTGTAATCTGACCCACATTGTTTAAATATAGTACCAATAGCTTGCAGGCATTTAAGAAGATGTTATGCATCACTTGCATGTGTCTTTAATATATCTTGACAAACCAATAAGACAGGAAAAAGTGACATATCTCTCAATTTGCAACTATAGTTTTCATGGAAACTCAGGTTAATTAACCACATGGAATCACATATATAAGTAGCTGAGAATCAGTCTTGACTAATTATTGACTATTTTTAACTTTGTTAGTAAAACAGGAAACATTGCAAGGGAACAAAACTGTAAACAGCAGTATGCAGTTTGCCACTCATTCTAGTTTCAACTTAAACCAAAACCTAGTATTCATATAAATATATTTTCCCTGCAAGTTTGTTTTAAAAACACAATCCTAAGACATTATAAGGCAAAAAAATATTAAAACGAATAAATAAGCACAAACTTGTCTTCATTTCCAGATAAATCCCAGTTTGATTGTGGTTTTTAAGCTAGCAATAAAAAATGTAAAAATTGTTTTCGGAGAAGTAATATGATATCAGCCAAAGATTATTATAATGCAATCTTATATTTAAACCTTTCAATTCTTTTTTTTAAAGTAAGACTAAGAAATGTTGGAATATATTACTTACGGTATTCCAATTTCAAACAAGTTGTTCTGTATCAACTGCTTTCCAAGCATTATTATACTAAGTTGAATGCATAACTCCATTAAACAGCCTCCTGGAGCACACTGCAACGAGATAGGAAAAATATTCTTGTTAAAGGAACATTGTACACTAGACTTTTCTTTGCATAAATGTTTTGTAGAGGATCCATTTATATAGCCCATCTGGGAGTGTTTATGTAAAAATGTATAGTTTTGCTTATTTTCAGTGTCCTAACCAAGACCTAAAGTTTTCGATGTATACTGATGTCTACAGACTCCTGGTTGTGTAATTGTTCTTTTCATATGCAGGGCAGGGGGTAAGGAATGTCCCAGTCTAAACTCATCAACAGTGCTAAGCGCAGAGCTTCTAAGTAAGTTTTTAAAAGGTTTTATACTGAATTTTATATCAGTATCTGTACATATTCTTCATTAAAGCAGTGTCTATTACATGCAGTTATATGAAAATTGGTGTATACTGTCCCCTTAATTCTCTGTCTATTGTTTTATGTTTGAATATTAGAAGTGCATACTTTTGTAGACTTAAAACATTTCTGTAAGACCCCTAATGTATTGGCCATAAAGGGATTTTAACCGTGCAATACATGCTAGGTATTATGATGTATTCAAAGCAACGATTAGCCTTAGAATAATATGATGTATTTTTATCCATTTCTGGCTATGTTTACATGGAACATTAATAGTTGAATATGTAAAATGTGCTCACAAATAAGTTCCATATGCAAATGATCTTCACTGTTATTTATTTATGTTTTAAACCAGCACAAAATTAAACTTTTATATATTATTCAAAACTGTTAGCTGTTATATTTCTAGGCCCTGATATTAAACCAAAATATATTTGCTAATGCAAAAAAGTGTTGCTAAAGTTTAATCCTCAAGTAGATTTTATTTCTTTTTAGGGCCATAAAAGCAAATAAAACCAATTTAATTTTATGAGATCAGTCAGTTAATTGGTTGGCTGGCCAGCTGCCTAGCTAGTGGCCTTCTTAAAAACAAGCTCTAAGTAAACTGATCCAATAAAAATTACAACCCCTGGGTAAAACTACTAAATTTTTCCTGTGTCTCCGAAACACTATTTATATATTTATTTTAATGCTGGACTGGCATCTCAATATTTTAGTTTAAAAACAAATATCTCTTCTTTTTACAAAGAATAGTGGACTGACACATACATTATAACCACAAAAGATGGGTACAATTGGAACACCTAATATCCAAAACACACCACTTAGGAAGATTGTGTTGGACCATAGAGGAACCACATAACAAAATGATGTATAACTCCCTATTGATCACAAAAACATTCCAAATGTGGGAACACATTTTAAAAGAACATACCAGCATTTCATCTAAACTCTCCCCCCTAACTTGGCTAATAGAAAATGGACAATTTATGATAGGAGCTAGTGTAATAACTGACCTATCAGAAGCCCTTACACGCGACATCTCGATACATATGTTAATTGCTAATGAAACGTTATTATCACAAGCGGATCTTTTAGACAAAGGATATAGATGCTTTTGTAACTGGTTTCCCTATCACCGAGTGCATCATTTTATTACACACCATGAACAAACCAGAAACATGGTTCGACCACTAACTAATTTTGAAAAGTTATGTGTACGTACCCCCCCACTCACAAATACCCTCTCGACAATATACAAAATACTGACTACTAACCTACAGGGAAACATACCCCCTTACTTAAAAGTGGGAAGATGATCTGGGA
Organism: Bombina bombina; assembly: GCF_027579735.1. Taxonomy (NCBI): domain Eukaryota; kingdom Metazoa; phylum Chordata; class Amphibia; order Anura; family Bombinatoridae; genus Bombina; species Bombina bombina. The sequence continues at coordinate 1,013,258,660 of NC_069504.1, read as the reverse complement.
ATAATAATTCTGCCCCAAACGAGTTTAACCCTTTTCCAAAATATATCCAAACATAAATCTCATTAACCCTACAGAAAATGAATTTTAAACTCCTACACAGATGATACCTTACTCCAAATAAAATGCACTGTCTTTATCAGACCACTGTTGGAGGTGTGGCCACAAAGACAGCAATATGGCCCACATGTGGTGGTGGTGCAACTCGGTTCAAAACTTATGGAGAATGATCATCACAGAAATAGAAACAATACAAGACACCCAATTCACTCTGACCCATTAGTGTGGCTACTAAATAAACCCCCAAACATCAAATATAAACCTTACTTAAATATATTTATACTTTATCAATGTGGACCCGCCGGGTTTCAGAATTTTTAGAACTAGAAGAGTATTACTTTATTAAAAACACTAAAATGGACACTTATGCAGAAATGCTAAACACATTGGAACAATACATTAAAAACAAAAAACAAAGCCCAAATAAACATGAAAAGTCTCCCTCAATATAAATAAGATTATACCTCATGGAATCAACATGTACAGGGAAAAACAAAACCTTAATATTAAAAAATAAATAAAACAAAGCGACGACATACAGCTAAATCACAAATTGGGAAAGAGTTGTTTCAAATACAATAATGCTTCCTTAGAGTTGAAATAGAATTACAGAACAGTCCTTTACTTTGCTGCTCTTTACTTTTCTCCCTTCAAAAACTATTTCAATGTTACTTAATTATAATACTAAGACTTATAAACTACCCAAACATCTGAAATGTACAAGAATTTCACAGAGAACGTCAAAAGGTTTCTTTATTTGTTATCTACTCTTCTTGTCTTCTTTTTGTTTCCTTATTCTTATTTCCCATAATCTTTCTGTTATTAATAGCCAAAAATCCCTGACTAAACTTTGTAACCTATGAGGAGCTGCACCTCCCACATTGTATCTTTCAGTAACCTAAATAAAGTCAGTTAAAAAAATAAAAAAAATATCTCTGTATGGATTTACTTTTTTTTCAAAGACACTAGTATGATAATAAATATTTCCCAGGAACATGGAGAAATATTTTATAAAGACTCTCTGGTTTCTTTAAAATCTACTAATCCAAATACTTAACAGTTTAATGGCTGTTATTGAAAAATACAAGTTATCAGCCCTGGAAATGAGATGGTAAACCTTTATACTACAATGTAGCTATTATATATATAATTTTAATTGGTCTTCTTTAGGAAGATATGATATGTTTTTAAATGTAGTATTACCCAAATTTATCAAACTAGAAATCATTTGATTTACTGAGATAAAATGGTACCCAATGAACGTCATATCGACATTTAAACACTAAGAGTTAATTTATCCTAGAATAAGTCCTTCATGTGAGTGTGAGCATATGAATAGAAAATTTAAAGTTCCAGATTAACAAACATCATAAGCAGCTCCCCAAAAGGTCCTGTTTAGATTAAACAATGTATAAATGTCTTAGTTTACATATAAACATACACAAGAGTCCGTCTGTTGTTTCTCATACTTGTACCCTTTGATCTTTGACAGTGTCTTGATGTCTCATCAATCTTCTGTTTTTCATTAGAACAGCTGCTAAATTTATGAATAGTTAGCATTCTATGTTTTAAATAAGCTGACACTGCTCAGCAAATGGCGCTAGACCACTGTTACAATATGTCTAACTCTCTCATTCTTAAAAGAGATGTTAATGTCTTGTATCTTAATTAGAAGGGTTCAACCTCAGAGGAGATCAATAGAAATTGTTTGTCAAAACATTGTTGTGATTGTACATGAAAAATTAGAAATTCAGAAATAGGTCATCTTGAATCATGACTAAGAAAATCAGATGCTCAAATTAAATTGGGGCAAATGAGTACATATCATTCTTAGATGCACAAATAATGCTTTATTTATTATGTTTTCATAAACATGAGAGGATATTTGTTTGCACATGTTTATACAAAATACATGGTGACTACACCAATGAAAGTAATGATGTAAAGTAAATAAAAATAAATAAAATTACCACCCAGTTAACTGTCTTACGCACATATTAAAGTCCTGTTGGCACCATTCGTTAAAACTCATCCCATTTCTCACTTTGGCCATAACTCCAATACTGACTCATCTTTTAAACCACTTCCTTTATAATTACATATTTCAGTAATCACTAGCTCTCATTTGACCTAAATTCCCCTTCTAACTGTAGATTTATTACCTTATAGACCTAATCCTCAGAATAACTAGAAGCACTAATGTGCAATCTCCTGCACTATTGTTTACTGGACTCATTATAAAGTGGTCTCCATCTTATAACTCCACTAAAACAGCACAAGCAAAAATCACAAATGATTTAACTCTAGCACACCTTCATTACTGACATTTCTCTTAAAGCCTGACACCTTTACAATTCCCCAAAGTCCTCTGTCTTGGAGTCACACTTGACTATTTGTCTTCATCCACATCTCGAACTAAATCACTCTATGTTCAACTGTTTCAATATTTATAGATATATGTCATAAACAATCTCAATAATGAATTTGAACCAATATTTGTCCCCCACAAGGAAGTGATATGCATTTGTAAGCTATTTACTAGATATGTTCATGGGCAAAAAATTCAGTTTGTCCAAAAATTTGTTTCAGATTTTTTAAAATATTTGGTTTGGATACATTTTGTTCATGAAGGCATTCAGTTGGGATGAATATTGGATTAGGATTTGTTACCATTATTTCCAGTAGGAACAGATAATATATGGCTAGATTACGAGTTTTGCGGCATGAGTGACAAAGCAGCGTTAAGGCTCTTTTTCACTACCGCTGGTATTACGAGTCTAGCAGGTTTAGGTGTACTGCACACTTTTTTGGCCGTAACGCAGCGTAACTACCACAGCTTTCCAAAAGTCCTTTTTCAATGGGACTTCCTTTGCACCGGTATTACAAGTCTGCCTGGGAGCCCAAAAAGTGAGCTTTACAGCCTATACCGTCAAGATCCATACCGTAAACTGAAAGTCAGTAGTTATGAGTTTTAAGCTACAAAGCAGTAACATAAAACTCATAACTAAAGTGCTAAAAAGTACACTAACACCCATAAACGACCTATTAACCCCTAAACCGAGGCCCTCCCGCATCGCAAACACTAAAATAAAATTATTAACCCCTAATCTGCCTCTCCGGACATCGCCACCACTATAATAAACATATTAACCACTAAACCGCCGTATTCCCGCATCGCAAACACTAGTTAAATATTATTAATCTTCTGTCCCTAACATCGCCGCAACCTACATTACTGTTATTAACCCCTAATCTGCTGCCCCAAAAATCACTGCCACTATACTAAAGTTATTAACCCCTAAACCTAACCCTAAGTCTAACCCTAACCCTAATACCCCTAACTTCAATGTAATTAAAATAAATCTAAATAAAACCTATTATTAATAATTAAATAATTCCTATTAAAAACTAAATACTTACCTGTAAAATAAACCCTAAGCTAGCTACAATATAACTAATAGTTACATTGTAGCTATCTTAGGTTTTATTTTTATTTCACAGCTAAGTTTGTATTTATTTTAACTAGGTAGACTAGTTAGTAAATAGTTACTAACCTTGTTAAGATAAATACAAATGTACCTGTAAAATAAAACCTAACCTGTCTTACACTAACACCTAACCTTACACTACAATTAAATAAATTACATTAATTAAATACAATTAACTAAATTACACAAAAAAACACTAAATTACACAAAATAAAAAAGAAACGATCAAATATTTAAACTAATTACACCTAATCTAATAGCCATATCAAAATAAAAAAGCCCCCCCTTGAAATAAAAAAAACCCTAGTCTAAACTAAACTGCCAACAGCCCTTAAAAGGGCCTTTTGCGGGGCATTGCCCCAAAGAAATTAGCTCTTTTACCTGTAAAAAAACAAACAAACACCCCCCCAACAGTAAAACCCACCACCCACACATCCAAACCCCCCAAATAAAAACCTACCTAAAAAACCTAAGCTCCCCATGGTCCTGAAAAGGGCATTTGGATGGGCATTGCCCTTAAAAGGGCATTTAGCTATTTTTCTGTGCCCAAACCCTAAGCTCAAAATAAAACCGACCCAATAAACCCTTAAAAAACCTAACACTAACCCCCGAAGATCCACTTACAGTTTTTGAAGACCCGACATCCATCCTCAATGAAGCGGCAGAAGCCCTCAGCAAAGTCGGCTGAAGTCTTCATCCAAGTGGGCCAAAGTCTTCATCCAAGCCGGCAGAAGTCTTCATCCAGACGGCATCTTCTATCTTCATCCATCCGGCGCGGAGCGGCTCCATCTTTAAGACATCCGGCGCGGAGAATCCTCTTCAATCGACGACTCTTCCAGAATGAAGGTTCCTTTAAGGGACGTCATCCAAGATGGTGTCCCTTGAATTCTGATTGGCTGATATAATTCTATCAGCCAATTGGAATTAAAGGTGAAAAAATCCTATTGGCTGATCCAATCAGCCAATAGGATTGAGCTCGCATTCTATTTGCTGTTCCAATCAGCCAATAGAATGCAAGCTCAATCCTATTGGCTTAATAACTATTTACTAACTATTATACCTAGTTAAAATAAATACAAACTTAGCTGTGAAATAAAAATAAAACCTACAATATAGCTACAATGTAACTATTAGTTTTATTGTAGCTAGCTTAGGGTTTATTTTACAGGTATTTAGTTTTAAATAGGAATTATTTAGTTAATGATAGTAATTTTTATTTAGATTTATTTTAATTACATTAAAGTTAGGGGGTGTTAGGGTTAGTCTTAGGGTTAGGTTTAGGGGTTAATAACTTTAGTATAGTGGCAGCGATGTCAGGGGCGGCAGTTTAGGGGTTAATAACTGTATGTAGGTGGTAGCGACATTGGAGGCGGCAGATTAGGTGTTAATAAATGTAGGTAGGTGGCGGCAGATTAGGGGTTAATAAGTGTAGGTAGGTGGCGGCGATGTCGGGGGCAGAAGATTAGGGGTTAATAAGTGTAATGTAGATGGCGGCGATGTCAGGGCGGCAGATTAGGGGTTAATAAGTATAATGTAGGTGTCGGTGATGACGGGGGCGGCAGATTAGGGGTGTTTAGACTCGGGGTTTATGTTAGGTGTAAACATAACTTTTTATTTCCCCATAGGAATCAATGGGGCTGCGTTACGGAGCTTTATGCTCCTTTATTGCAGGTGTTAGGCTTTTTTTCAGCCGGCTCTCCCCATTGATGTCTATAGGGAAATTGTGCACGAGCACGTAAAACCAGCTCACAGCAGCGCTGGTATTGGAGTGCGGTATGGAGCTCAATTTTGCTCACTTATTGCCTGCTAACGCCGGGTTTTTGTAAACCTGTAATAGCAGTGCTATAGGGAGGTGAGCGGTGACAATAACTTGCAAGTTAGCACCGAGCCGGTCATAACACAAAACTCGTAATCTAGCCAATGGACAATTAAAATTAACAAAAATCTTACATCAAACAATTAAAATAATCTATCTTTCAATGTTTAAAGAACATACATATCTGTATGTCTAAGATCAAGCATTCAGTGCATTTTCCTAACATCAGTTATTAAAAATACCATAGCAGGATTGTAAAGGGGATGATGGACAAATGATTTTAAGACCCCCTGTACATCATTACAAACAAAGGAGCTTATTAACCAAACAATTCCTACACATTTTTTTTTTAGCCGAAGATAAATTAACAAATGAACAAATCGATTTTGACAAATAAACATTAATTTTTCATGCATTTCGTCCAATAATGTATTTGGATGGTCGTGTGTCAAACGACTGAACAAATCAGCCTGAATGCATATCTCTACCATTCTCAATTTATAATAATACAATTTCAGCATCAGATCCTGAAGACTGCAGAAGTTAGCAACGGAACCACAACTTTATACTTAGGGTCCGATTTATCATGTGTCCATCGGCATTTATCATTGTGCAAGCAGTTCTGGTGAACTGCTTGTGCAATGCTGCCCCCTGCAGATTTGCGGCCAATCGGCCACTAGCAGGGGGTGTCAATGAACCCGATTGCTGCTTCTTAACTCCTGTTTCCGGCGAGTCTGAAGCCGCGTGCGGAAACAGGGGTATACGGCCCCATTCGTGCCGTGATAAATCGGCCCCTATATGTTTAATTTTAGTGTACAAAATACCTACCTAAGTTACTGAATCTAACTTACTTTACTGTGATCATACATGTTATGTTCGCACCACACGCATATTAGAATGTTATCATGAACAGCAGACTTATATAGTGAAATCATTTTATTCCCATTCTGTAAAATATACCTTCATATCTAAAGTCTATTTACTACTATGGAATTTAACAACCAAAGAGTCATAAGGTAGTAATACTTTTAAAACTAAAATGAAAAGTAATTTTATTTTATTTTTTTAAACTTACCTCTTCTACTCTATAATCATTGAAGATATAAGCATAACTCCCAGGTCGCCCCACAAACCTAGGAAAAACACATAACAGTATAATAATTTGTATTCTAAAATATTATTGATTGTTTATATTTTCATCAAAATTAAGGCATAACAATTAAGTGGAGTATATTTGTTACACGTAAGGAAAACAAAACACTAGATTAATGTAATAATCTCTCTAAATTGAAATCAAAGTGATAATCAATATTAAACTTCCATGATTTAGATAAACCATATAATAATTTTAAAAAAAAAACATATTTACTTAGTCAATTTACCTGTTTCTCTTGTTTTAAAGGAACAGTATAGCCAAAATTAAACATTCAGGATTCAGATAGAACATTCAATTTTAAGCAACTTTCCCATTTACTTTTATTATAACACATGCTTTGTTTTTTTTGGCATCCTTTGTTGAAGCGTATAGCTACGAAGGCTAATAGGAGTTTGGGAGTGTGCACATAATCTCTCTGAATTAAATTGAAATTAAAGTGATAATTAATATTAAACTTCCATGATTTAGATAAACCATATATAAAAATCATATTTACTTTCATAGTCCACTGCCTCAGAGTTACACTTGACTCTATCTATCATTCGTCCCCCATATCTAATCGCTTTCTACATCCTGCCGCAACCATCTACACAATATTTCCAAGTTTTGCCCTTTTTTGAGCGCTAACACCACAAAGCAAAAAATGCACTCCCTTATTATTTCCCGACTTGACTACTGCAATAGCCTACTTACTGCCCCTCCTCTTTCCCGCCTCTTACCCCTTCAATCTATCCTAAATGCCTTTGTCAGGCTGATCCACCTTTCCCATTGCTCTGTATCAGCTACAGCTCTCTGCAAGTCCCTTCATTGCCTCCCCATTCACAGCAGAATTAAATTCAAAATTCTTACCCTTACATACAAAGCTCTCACCAACGCCGCTCCCCTCTACCAATCCTCTCTAATCAACAAGTATACTCCAGCCCGCCCACTAAGATCCAACAATGACCTGCTCCTTGCATCTTTGACTATCATCTCTTCCCATGCTAGACTGCAGGACTTCTGTCGTGCAGCACCTACCCTCTGGAACACTCTCCCTCGTGCTGTCAGGCTTTGCCCTAATCTTTCTTCCTTTAAATGTTCCCTGAAGACTTTTCTGTTCAGGGAAGCCTACCACCCAACTCAATAATAAATTAATTTCACTTACCTAACATTTCTCTCATCTAACTCTGTATTAACATCTTTCTCAATCTTGCAGTCCTCACCTCCTGTTTCTCAACCTCCTACCTTTTTAGGGGTCGATCCGATATAAAGCGTCGCCCGCAAAAGCCGGCGACGCCAATATTTGCGCGGATTTGGTATCACATATACGGCGTAACCTAGAAGTTACGCGCGTATATTTCTGCCGTCGCCCGCAGTTTTTTGGGCCATAGGCAGGTATACCAAACCCGCGCAGTTTGGTATCCAATATGCAGCGTAAGGACTTACGTGGCGAAAATGGAGAAAACTTACTCCATTTTCACCTCGCCACAAAAAGCAGCCGTAAGAAGCCTTACGCTGACTATTGGAGCCCCGTAACTTCCTAAACTGGCTGCTAAAATAAACCTAACACCTAACGCATGCGCAATGTCTATCTCCCTGTCAACCGCGATCTGCTAAAATAAACCTAACACCTAACGCATGCGCAATGTCTATCTCCCTGTCAACCGCGATCCCCCCCCCCCCCCCGAAATCCCTAATAAAGTTATTACCCCCTAAAACGCCGCTCCCGGACCCCGCCGCCATCTACATAAACTAACCCCCTACTGTGAGCCCCTAAAACCGCCGCCATCTACCTTATCTATCCCGTAATCTGACCCCTTACACCGCCGCCACCTATATAAAAATGATTAACCCCTAATTTAATCTACCTACCCCGCCGCCAGCTATGTTATCTATATTAACCCTAAGTATATTATAGTTAATATAGTTATTACATTATATATATTAACTATATTAACCCTAATTATATTAGGGTTAATATAGTTAATATAGTTACTATAGTATTTATATTAACTATATTAACTCTATCTAACCCTAACTAAATTTATATTAAATTAATCTAATTCATTTATAAACTAAAATATTCCTATTTAAATCTAAATACTTACCTATAAAATAAACCCTAAGATAGCTACAATATAATTAATAATTACATTATAGCTATGTTAGGGTTAATATTTATTTTACAGGTAAATAGTTAATTATTTTAACTAGGTATAATAGATATTAAATAGTTATTAACTATTTAATATCTACCTAGTTAAAATAATTACCCAATTACCTGTAAAATAAATCCTAACCTAAGTTACAAATACACCTACACTATCAATAAATTTAATAAACTACTAACATCTATCTAAAAATACAATTAAATTAACTAAACTAAATTACAAAAAAAAACAAACACTAAATTACAAAAAATAAAAAAAAGATTACAAGATATTTAAGCTAATTACACCTATTCTAAGCCCCCTAATAAAATAATAAACCCCCAAAATAAAAAAAATTCCCTGCCCTATTCTAAATTCAACAAATTTCAAAGCTCTTTACCTTACCAGCCCTTAAAAGGGCCTTTTGTGGGGCATGCCCCAAAGAATTCAGCTCTTTTGCATACAAGAAATACAATACCCCCCCCCCCCCATTACAACCCACCACCCACATACCCCTATTCTAAACCCACCCAAACCCCCCTTAAAAAAGCCTAACACTACCCCCCTGAAGATCTCCCTACCTTGTCTTCACCACACCGGGCCGAACTCCTGATCCGATCCGGGCGATGTCTTCCTCCAAGCGGCAAAGAAGAATTCTTCCTCCGGCGATGTCTTCCTCCAAGCGGCAAAGAAGAATTCTTCCTCCGGCGACGTCTTCCTCCAAGCGGCAGCAAAGTCTTCATTCTTCCGGCGGCATCTTCAATCTTCTTTCTTCGCTCCGCCGCCGCGGAGCATCCATCCCGGCCGACTGCTGAACTTGGAATGATGTACCTTTAAATGACGTCATCCAAGATGGCGTCCACCGAATTCCGATTGGCTGATAGGATTCTATCAGCCAATCGGAATTAAGTTAAAAAAATCTGATTGGCTGATTGAATCAGCCAATCAGATTCAAGTTCAATCCGATTGGCTGATCCAATCAGCCAATCAGATTGAGCTCGCATTCTATTGGCTGTTCCGATCAGCCAATAGAATGCGAGCTCAATCTGATTGGCTGATTGGATCAGCCAATCGGATTGAACTTGAATCTGATTGGCTGATTCAATTAGCCAATCAGATTTTTTTAACTTAATTCCGATTGGCTGATAGAATCCTATCAGCCAATCGGAATTCAGCGGACGCCATCTTGGATGACGTCATTTAAAGGTACATCATTCCAAGTTCAGCAGTCGGCCGGGATGGATGCTCCGCGGCGGCGGAGCGAAGAAAGAAGATTGAAGATGCCGCCGGAAGAATGAAGACTTTGCTGCCGCTTGGAGGAAGACGTCGCCGGAGGAAGAATTCTTCTTTGCCGCTTGGAGGAAGACATCGCCGGAGGAAGAATTCTTCTTTGCCGCTTGGAGGAAGACATCGCCCGGATCGGATCAGGAGTTCGGCCCGGTGTGGTGAAGACAAGGTAGGGAGATCTTCAGGGGGGTAGTGTTAGGCTTTTTTAAGGGGGGTTTGGGTGGGTTTAGAATAGGGGTATGTGGGTGGTGGGTTGTAATGGGGGGGGGGGTATTGTATTTCTTGTATGCAAAAGAGCTGAATTCTTTGGGGCATGCCCCACAAAAGGCCCTTTTAAGGGCTGGTAAGGTAAAGAGCTTTGAAATTTGTTGAATTTAGAATAGGGCAGGGAATTTTTTTTATTTTGGGGGTTTATTATTTTATTAGGGGGCTTAGAATAGGTGTAATTAGCTTAAATATCTTGTAATCTTTTTTTTATTTTTTGTAATTTAGTGTTTGTTTTTTTTTGTAATTTAGTTTAGTTAATTTAATTGTATTTTTAGATAGATGTTAGTAGTTTATTAAATTTATTGATAGTGTAGGTGTATTTGTAACTTAGGTTAGGATTTATTTTACAGGTAATTGGGTAATTATTTTAACTAGGTAGATATTAAATAGTTAATAACTATTTAATATCTATTATACCTAGTTAAAATAATTAACTATTTACCTGTAAAATAAATATTAACCCTAACATAGCTATAATGTAATTATTAATTATATTGTAGCTATCTTATGGTTTATTTTATAGGTAAGTATTTAGATTTAAATAGGAATATTTTAGTTTATAAATGAATTAGATTAATTTAATATAAATTTAGTTAGGGTTAGATAGAGTTAATATAGTTAATATAAATACTATAGTAACTATATTAACTATATTAACCCTAATATAATTAGGGTTAATATAGTTAATATATATAATGTAATACCTATATTAACTATAATATACTTAGGGTTAATATAGATAATATAGCTGGCGGCGGGGTAGGTAGATTAAATTAGGGGTTAATCATTTTAATAGAGATGGCGGCGGTGTAAGGGGCTTAGATTAGGGGTTAATAATTTTAATATAGATGGCGGCGGTGTTAGGGGCTCACTTTAGGGGGTTATAGATATAATATAGCTGGCGGCGGGGTACGGGAGCGGCGGTTTAGGGGTTAATAACTTTATTAGGTTGCGGCGGGGTAAAGGAGCGGCGGTTTAGGGGTTAATAGCATTTTTATTGTTAGGCTAGTGAGGGGGGATAGCGGATAGAGGGTTAGACAGTGCGGGCTATGTTAGGGAGGCGTGTTAGACAGTGCGGGCTATGTTAGGGAGGCGTGTTAGACAGTGCGGGTGTTTTAGACTTTAGTCAGGTTTTATAGGCGCCGGCAGATTCTAATGTGGCGCAAGTCACTGGCGACGCCAGAAATTTGTACTTACGCAGATTTCTGGACATCGCTGGTTTGTGAGACTTACGGCACGTTAGCATCTGACGGCGACCTATATGGGATGGCTCGAGTTGCGAGCTGAAACTGCGGGCGACGCCGGTTCCCTCGCTTGCGCCGCAAACTGCTATCGATATCGGATCGCGCCCCTAGATTGTAAGTTCCCACAGGAATAGGGCCCTCAATTCCTCCTGTATGTGTTTGTAAATGTTGTACTGTCTCTTACAAGTATTTTATTATTGTTTAATTTAAATGAATTGCATCCATGGACAGCGCTGCGGAATATGTTGGCACTTCATAAATAAAGTATAATGATAGTCAATTTACCGGTTTCTCTTGTTTTAGAGGAACAGTATAGTCAAAATCAAACATTCAGGATTCAGATAGAACATACAATTTTAAGCAACTTCCCAATTTACTTTTATTTTAACACATGCTTTGTTTTCTTGGCATCCTTTGTTGAAGAATACAGCTACTGAGGCTAATAGGAGCTTAGAAGCGTGCACATGTTTTTAGCACTATATGACAGTGTTTGCAACTATGCACAGCATTGATATAAATATTGTTGAAAACACTGCTGCCAGATTACTAAAGACACACGGATACTCATGAGTTTACTTAGGATTACTTGTTAACAAAATACAGAGAGAACTAAGCAAGATTAACAATAGAAGAAAATTGGAATAGTAATATTCCATACCAATCCATTTCATTTTTGTTGACTTTAATGACCCTTTAATTTTGACCCATAAGATTTCAATGGAATTATTACCATTATTAATTTTACAATATGTCCTCTGTGCTTGTCTGTATTTGAAGATTTTGGTAGATAATGAATTAGGCTAAAACAATGGCAATACCATTAATACAATAAGCTAACCTTCATTCTGTAAGAGAGAACGTGGATGCAGCAATTGCATACAATGTGCATGACAATAAAGTTTTTTGTATGTTTGATTCTTAGTCCATAATCTTGGATAAAAACAGTTTGAAGTGTCTCCATTCCATAAAGCAAATTTTGCAGAGCCAGATTTGTATAATTTTGAGACGGCAGAATTCATTACAATTTGCATTTTCAGTTGGGGAAACCATTTGAAGCATTTGTTGTGTTGAGCTGTTTTAATTGCTTTTGTTTGATTTGTTCATTGCAAACAGCTGAAACACGCAGAAAATTATAAAATATATATGTAGCGAATTAGCGATTTATTTTTCATAAATAAATCTGTAGTTTGCTGCATTTTTTATTTGGTATGATTTAAAGGGATATGACACCAAAATGTGTTCTTTAAAGATTCAGATAAAAATACAATTTTAAAAAACTTTCTAATTTACTTCTATTATCAATTTTTGTTTGTTCTCTATTTTTTGTTCACCCACAATAAACCCCTTTTCGCTTGCGCGTAGCTGTCAACACACCACTCATAATTTGGCCCTTTATGGGGGGGGGGAACAAGTGAGTTTAATATCCTTTAAAATCTTTAAACTAACCAAACTTTTAAAGTGTGACCTTTCGGTTGTTCTAATTAATGGCTTCTACCAAGTAAGAAATAGCAAGTAATTATAGGGGTCATGTGATTTCCACTTCTAATTGGCCATGTCCTGCTCAAAGGATGCAAGGCTTGCATCTTCAGAGTGGGACTTTGTGTATGCGTTTAACCCCTTTTTGGGGGTTAAACACATTAATATCTGGGCTCAATAGTGCTCAAAGTACATGATCCAGTGACTTAGAGAATATGTTTAACGTGAAATGGCAAGTTAATAAAATTATTAAATGTAATCAATGCTTACCTTCCCTTAAAAAAGGCAACGTAAAAAATTGAGGCATACGAATTGACAAACTTCAGAAGGAACGCTTTTAGTATCAATCTTTCTTCAAACGTTTTCTCAGTTTTTGGTACCTCTGAAAAATAATAAATAACATAATACATGTAAAAAAAATAATAAAAAAACCCCCCATAAAATATAAAACGTGGCATGGAAAAGTTCTCTGAGCCAATATTTCATCATTATAAACAAAATAAAAAATTACTAATACATTCTATCAAATTAAAAAGAAAATTAGTCTTAACATGTTTGATTAACTCAGATTAAATACAAAAAAATCATAATGTAAGTATTACATTTAACAAACTAACAACCATACGGCTAGATTACAAGTTTTGCGTTATGAGTAAAAAAGCAGCGTTAAGCCTCATAACGCTGCTTTTTTACTACCGCTGGTATTACGAGTCTTGTAGGTACAGCTGTCCCGCACAAGTTTCTGGCCTTACCGCAAATCAACTATTACGAGCTTGTCCTGGGAGGCCAAAAAGTGAGAGGTACAGCCTATCCCGTCAAGATTCGCACAGCATTTTAAAGTCAGTAGTTATGACACTACAACGCTGTAGCATAAAACTAATAACTAAAGTGCTAAAAAGTACACTAACTCCCATAAACTACCTATTAACCCCTAAACCGAGGCCCTCCCACATCGCAAACACTAAAATAAAATTATTAACCCCTAATCTGCTGCTCCCGACATCGCCGCCACTAGAATAAACATATTAACCCCTAAACCGCCGCTCTCCCGCCTCACAAACATTAGTTAAATATTATTAACCCCTAATCTGCTGTCCCTAACATCGCCGCCACCTACCTAAATTTATTAACCCCTAATCTGCTGCCCCTAACGTCGCCGCCACTATATTGAATTTATAAACCCCTAAATCTAAGTCTAACCCTAACACCCCCTAACTTAAATGAAATTAAAATAAATATAAATAAAAATTACTATCATTACCTAAATAATTCTTATTTAAAACTAAATACTTACCTATAAAATAAACCCTAACGCCTAGATTTAGAGTTTTGCAGCCAAAGGGGTGCGTTAGCTACGCGTGCTTTTTTCTGGCCGCACCTTTTAAATACCGCTGGTATTTAGAGTTCACAGAAGGGCTGCGTTAGGCTCCAAAAAAGGAGCGTATAGCATATTTACCGCAACTACAACTCTCGATACCAGCGGTGCTTACGGACGTGGCCAGCTTCAAAAACGTGCTCGTGCACGATTCCCCCATAGGAAACAATGGGGCAGTTTGAGCTGAAAAAAAAAAAAAAGCAGCGTTCAGCTCCTAACGCAGCCCCATTGTTTACTATGGGGAAACACTTCCTATGTCTGCACCTAACACCCTAACATGTACCCCGAGTCTAAAACACCCCTAACCTTACACTTATTAACCCCTATTCTGCCGCCGCCGATATCGCTGACCCCTACATTTTATTATTAACCCCTAATCTGCCGCTCCGTACACCGCCGCAACCTACGTTATCCCTATGTACCCCTAATCTGCTGCCCCTAACACCGCCGACCCCTATATTATATTTATTAACCCCTAATCTGCCCCCACAACGTCGCCGCCAGCTACCTACAATAATTAACCCCTAATCTGCCGACCGCATCTCACCGCTACTATAATAAAGTTATTAACCCCTAATCCGCCTCACTCCCGCCTCAATAACCCTATAAGAAATAGTATTAACCCCTAATCTGCTCTCCCTAACATAACTTCAATTATTAACCCCTAATCTGCCGACCGTATCTCGCCGCTACTCTAATAAATGGATTAACCCCTAAAGCTAAGTCTAACCCTAACACTAACACCCCCCTAAGTTAAATATAATTTAAATCTAACTAAATAAATTAACTCTTATTAAATAAATTATTCCTATTTAAAGATAAATACCTGTAAAATAAACCCTAATATAGCTACAATATAACGAATAATTATATTGTAGCTATTTTAGGATTAATATTTATTTTACAACTGTACAGGTACAATAGCTATTAAATAGTTAATAACTATTTAATAGCTAAAATAGTTAAAATAATTACAAAATTACCTGTAAAATAAATCCTAACCTAAGTTACAATTAAACCTAACACTACACTATCAATAAATTAATTAAATAAAATACCTACAAATAACTACAATTAAATAAACTAACTAAAGTACAAAAAATAAAAAAGAACTAAGTTACAAAAAATAAAAAAATATTTACAAACATTAGAAAAATATTACAACAATTTTAAACTAATTACACCTACTCTAAGCCCCCTAATACAATAACAAAGACCCCCAAAATAAAAAAATGCCCTACCCTATTCTAAATTAAAAAAGTTCAAAGCTCTTTTACCTTACCAGCCCTGAAAAGGGCCATTTGCGGGGCATTCAGCTCTTTTGCCTGTAAAAAAAAAAACATACAATACCCCCCCCAACATTACAACCCACCACCCACATACCCCTAATCTAACCCAAACCCCCCTTAAATAAACCTAACACTAAGCCCCTGAAGATCTTCCTACCTTATCTTCACCATGCCAGGTTCACCGATCCGTCCTCCGAAGTCTTCATCCAAGCCCAAGCGGGGGCTGGCGATCCATAATCCGGCTGAAGTCTTCTATCAAGCGGTGGCTGAAGAGGTCCAGAAGAGGCTCCAAAGTCTTCATCCTATCCGGGAAGAAGAGGAGATCCGGACCGGCAACCATCTTGATCCAAGCGGCATCTTCTATCTTCATCCGATGACGAACGGCTCCATCTTGAAGACCTCCGACGCGGATCCATCCTCTTCTTCCGACGTCCAACTGAAGAATGACGGTTCCTTTAAATGACGTCATCCAAGATGGCGTCCGTCGAATTCCGATTGGCTGATAGGATTCTATCAGCCAATTGGAATTAAGGTAGGAAAATTCTGATTGGCTGATGGAATCAGCCAATCAGATTCAAGTTCAATCCGATTGGCTGATCCGATCAGCCAATCAGATTGAACTTGCATTCTATTGGCTGATCGGATCAGCCAATTGGATTGAACTTGAATCTGATTGGCTGATTCCATCAGCCAATCAGAATTTTCCTACCTTAATTCCGATTGGCTGATAGAATCGCCAATCGGAATTCGACGGACGCCATCTTGGATGACGTCATTTAAAGGAACCGTCATTCGGCGAGTAGGCGTCGGTAGAAGAGGATGGATCCACATCGGCTGGAAGATGATGGCTCCGGAAGAAAGAAGATTGAAGATGCCGCTTCATAGAAGACTTCATCCCGATGATGGACTTCTTCAGCGCCCGCTTGGATCAAGACTTCAGCCCGATGATGGATTTCTTCAGCCGCCGCTTGATAGAAGACTTCAGACGGATTATGGATCGCCAGCCCCCGCTTGGGCTTGGATGAAGATTTCGGAGGCTTGGATCAAGACTTCGGAGGACGGATCGGTGAACCTGGCATGGTGAAGATAAGGTAGGAAGATCTTCAGGGGCTTAGTGTTAGGTTTATTTAAGGGGGGTTTGGGTTAGATTAGGAGTATGTGGGTGGTGGGTTGTAATGTTGGGGGGGGTATTGTATGTGTTTTTTTTCCAGGCAAAAGAGCTGAATTCTTTGGGGCATGCCCCGCAAAGGGCCCTTTTCAGGGCTGGTAAGGTAAAAGAGCTTTTCTATTTTAATTTTAGAATAGGGTAGGGCATTTTTTTATTTTGGGGGGCTTTGTTATTTTATTAGGGGGCTTAGAGTAGGTGTAATTAGTTTAAAATTGTTGTAATGTTTTTCTAATGTTTGTAAATATTTTTTTATTTTTTGTAACTTAGTTCTTTTTTATTTTTTGTACTTTAGTTAGTTTATTTAATTGTATTTATTTGTAGGTATTGTATTTAATTAATTTATTGATAGTGTAGTGTTAGATTTAATTGTAAATAATTGTAGGTATTGTATTTAATTAATTTATTGATAGTGTAGGGTTTAATTGTAACTTAGGTTAGGATTTATTTTACAGGTAATTTTGTAATTATTTTAACTAGGTAGCTATTAAATAGTTATTAACTATTTAATAGCTATTGTACCTGGTTAAAATAAATACAAAGTTGCCTGTAAAAAAATATTAATCCTAAAATAGCTACAATATAATTATTCATTATATTGTAGCTATATAAGGGTTTATTTTACAGGTAAGTATTTAGCTTTAAATAGGATTAATTTATTTAATAAGAGTTAATTTATTTTGTTAGATTTAAATTATATTTAACTTAGGGGGGTGTTAGTGTTAGGGTTAGACAGCTTTAGGGGTTAAAAAATTTATTAGAGTAGCGGTGAGCTCCGGTCGGCAGATTAGGGGTTAAAACTTGAAGTTAGGTGTCGGCGATGTTAGGGAGAGCAGATTAGGGATTAATACTATTTCTTATAGGGTTATTGAGGCGGGAGTGAGGCGGATTAGGGGTTAATACATTTATTATAGTAGCGGTGCGGTCCGGTCGGCAGATTAGGGGTTAATAATTGTAGGTAGGTAGCGGTGACGTTGGGGGCGGCATATTAGGGGTTAATAAATATAATATAGGGGTCGGCGGTGTTAGGGGCAGCAGATTAGGGGTTCATAGGGATAACATAGGTTGCGGCGGTGTACGGAGCGGCAGATTAGGGGTTAAAAAATTTTAATAGAGTGGCGGCGATGTGGGGGGACCTCGGTTTAGGGGTACATAGGTAGTTTATGGGTGTTAGTGTACTTTAGAGCACAGTAGTTAAGAGCTTTATAAACCGGCGTTAGCCCAGAAAGCTCTTAACTACTGACTTTTTTCTGCGGCTGGAGTTTTGTCGTTAGATTTCTAACGCTTACTTCAGCCACGACTCTAAATACCGGCGTTAGAAAGATCCCATTGAAAAGATAGGATACGCAAATGGCGTAGGGGAACTGCGGTATGGAAAAGTCGCGGCTGCAAAGTGAGCGTTAGACCCTTCCCTGACTGACTCCAAATACCAGCGGGCGGTAAAAACCAGCGTTAGGAGCCTCTAACGCTGGTTTTCATGGCTACCGCCCAACTCTAAATCTAGCCGTAACATAGCTACAATATAACTAATAGTTACATTGTAGCTAGCTTAGGGTTTATTTTTATTTTACAGGCAAGTTTGTATTTATTTTAACTAGGTAGAATAGTTATTAAATAGTTATTAACTATTTAATAACTACCTAGCTAAAATAAATAAAAATTGACCTTTAAAATAAAACCTAACCTAAGTTACACTAACACCTAACACTACACTACAATTAAATAAATTCCATAAATTAAATACAATTAACTAAATTAAATAAAATTAGCTAATTTACAAAAAAACCCCCACTAAATTACAGAAAATAAAAAACAAATTACAAGATCTTTAAACTAATTACACCTAATCTAATAGCCCTATCAAAAAAAAAAGCCCACCCAAAATAAAAAAAACCCTAGCCTAAACTAAACTACCAATAGCCCTTAAAAGGGCCTTTTGCTGGGCATTGCCCCAAAGAGATCAGCTCTTTTACCTAAAAAAAAAATACAAACAACCCCCAACAGTAAAACCCACCACCCACACAACCAACCCCCCAAATAAAACTCTAACTAAAAAAACCTAAGCTCCCCATTGCCCTGAAAAGGGCATTTGGATGGGCATTGCCCTTAAAAGGGCATTTAGCTCTATTGCGGCCCAAAACCCTAACCTTAAAAAAAATAAAACACCCAATACACCCTTAAAAAACCTAACACTAACCCCCGAAGATCCACTTACCGGGAGAACTTCAATCCTATTGGATGATCCAATCAGCCAATAGGATTGAGCTCGCATTCTGTTGGCTGATTGGAACAGCCAATAGAATGCGAGCTCAATCCTATTGGCTGATTGCATCAGCCAATAGGATTTTTTCAACCTTAATTCCGATTGGCTGATAGAATTCTGTCAGCCAATCGGAATCTAAGGGACGCCATCTTGGATGATGTCACTTAAAGGTACCTTCATTCCAGAAGAAGATGTCGATTGAAGCGAATGCTCCGCGCCGGATGTCTTAAAGATGGAGCCGCTCCGCATCGGAAGGATGAAGATAGAAGATGCCGTCTGGGTGAAGACTTCTGCCCATCTGGAGGACCACTAATGCCCGTCTGGAGGACCACTTCTGCCGGCTTCGTTGAGGACATCTTGCCACTTGGATGAAGACTTCTCCCGGTAAGTGGATCTTCGGGGGTTAGTGTTAGGAATTTTTAAGGATGTATTGGGTGGGGGTTTTTTTAGGTTAGGGATTTGGGCCGCAATAGAGCTAAATGCCCTTTTAAGGGCAATGCCCATCCAAATGCCCTTTTCAGGGCAACGGGGAGCTTAGGTTTTTTTAGTTAGGGTTTTATTTGGGGGGTTGGTTTTGTGGGTGGTGGGTTTTACTGTTGGGGGGTTGTTTGTATTTTTTTTTTACAGGCAAAAGAGCTGATTTCTTTGGGACAATGCCCCGCTAAAGGCCCTTTTAAGGGCTATTGGTAGCTTAGTTTTGGCTAGGATTTTTTATTTTGGGTGGGCTTTTATTATTTTGATAGGGCTATTAGATAGGTGTAATTAGTTTAAAGATCTTGTAATTTGTTTTTTATTTTCTGTAATTTACTGTTTGTTTGTTTTTGTAATTTAGCTAATTTTATTTCATTTAGTTAATTGTATTTAATTTAGGTAATTTTTTTTTCCATTAAATATTTTTTATTATATTTTGATACAGTTGTACAGAAACAATGTTTCATCAAGAATAACAAACAAAGAATAAGTACAGTAGATAGTATGGTAGAGACTTTTACATCACAGTATAAGTAGGTTCATCACAAAGAAAAAAGCAATAATAGCTTGGATAACAGATTTCAGGACATTACACGTGGCTCTAGACACAATAAAGAATTCAGAATATGTTTAGTTTTGGTTTGGGTTTGACTCTTGCCTCTGATCCCAAATGTATAAAATATTTGCAATAAAGTCTTGTTTTCCAGCAAATGTATACTATACTTTTTCTAACGCTAACACATGGTCCATTTCTCTCACCCACATCAAAAAGTCTGGGGTTTGTTGCTTCTTCCAGAACCTTGGTATTAGATGTTTAGCACAATTGAGCATGTATTGAAATATTTTTTTCCGATATATACATGGAAATTTTGGTATGTCATTCAATAGGACTATAACAGGGGTTAGTGTGATCGGTATTCCCAGAGTTGTGTTAATGCATTCAGTTATGTCATGCCAATAATTTTGTAAACGTGGGCAAGACCACCAAATATGGGACAAAATGCCCCTTCTCCCACAATGCCTCCAGCACAAGGGTGAGGAGTTTGGGAATATGCTATGTAGACGATGTGGGATCAAATACCACTATGACAGTAGTTTGTATTTCATCTCTACAATTGCCAATGATAGAGATTATGTTTTTATTTCTAAGAAGATGTGACTCCACTGAGCATCTGTCATGTTGATGTCTAATTCTTTTTCTCATTTAGATATGTAAGAAGCTTTTCTGGAGGGGAAGGAGCCTCTTAATAGTTTATAAATGATGGAGATGTGGGCTCTAAACATGGATGGGGTAGTGCATAGGGTTTCGAAGGGGGTGAGAGTTCTAGTAAGAGCTATCTTATGGGGACTGGTAGTTATAGCATGTCTTGCTTGAAAATAGGGGAACCAGAGGTGGAATGGGGGTCCTAGCAGCTGGGAAATTTCAGCCTGGGGGTGAACCAGTCCTCTATTAGTAATCAAGTGTACAGGGACGTTAGAAGGAGAGCCCTCAACTGTTGGTGTTGGTATACTACCGGAATGCAAGAGTAAGGGATTTTTCAGGAGAGGTGTGAGAGGAGACGGTTGGCTCGATATTGTTTTGTTAGTAGTCAGAACTCTATCCCAAGTCCGTAGCGTAGCTTGAACAAAGTAGTTTGTGTAGATAGTGGGTGGTCTAGACTTAGGTAAGATCCAACACATATCATCAAGATTAAAATTCCCTGTTAAGTGAGTTTCGATTTGAACCCAAGGTTTATTAGGTTGTGCATGTTTCCATGCTACGATGCGAGCTAAATGCACTGCATAATAATAAGTGGACAGATCTGGAGCATCCAGACCGCCATCCTCCCTGCCGAGGTATAAGGTATGTTTAGATACCCTAGTTCTCTTCTGCGTCCAAATAAAAGAGTCGAACAGTTTTTGTTGCTTGTTAAAAATACAGTGGGGAGATCTAGGTGAAGAACTTGAAATAAATATAAGTATTTAGGGAGGAGTGACATTTTTATTGCGTTAATACGCCCCAGCCAAGAGAGATGGCCCTGTTGTTGCCAAGTCTCTAAGTTGGTTTGGGTCTGTTCCTGGAGAGGGATATAATTAAGATCAAATACAGCTGTATATGTAGAGGAGATATCTATCCCTAAGTAACGTATTTTATTGGTTATTCTAAAAGTGGTATGGGACGTTATAAAGTGTAAATCATAGTATCCTAGGTTTAATGGCATCAACATGGATTTCTCCATGTTGATAGAGAAGTTTGAAACTCTTTCACACTCTTCTAGTTCTGTGAGAAGGGCAGGTAAGGAGATATTCGGGGAACGAATGGAGAATATGATATCGTCTGCATAAAGTAGACATTTCTGTTGGGCTACCGGAAAAGAGAAGCCCTGAATACAGTTATTGTTTCTGACTCTTGTTGCAAAAACTTCCACCGCCAGGGCAAAAAGCAAGGGAGAGAGCGAACATCCTTGGCGTGTATCATTTCTTATTGGGATTTTTTGGGAAAGTGTGCTATTAACATTGACCTTAGCAGATGGGTTATTGTATAGGGCTTGAATGCGAGTGATTAGGATGTTTGAAAAACCATACCTCGACAGTGCGGCCCAGAGAAAGTCCCAGTCCACTCTGTCAAAGGCCTTCTCTGTGTCTGTAGATAGTAGGATTAGGGGGGTAATTTAGGTAATTTATTTAATTGTAGTGTAGTGTTAGGTGCTAGTGTAACTTAGGTTAGGTTTTATTTTACAGGTCAATTTGTATTTATTTTAGCTGGGTAGTTATTAAATAGTTAATAACTAATTAGTAACTAATTTACCTAGTTAAAATAAATACAAACTTGGGGCGGAGCCTAGCCACAGACAGAGATGGCAGCTTTCTAAAAAAGCTCTGAGGCCCCTGCCGTGCAAACACTTAAACAAGTGCATCCACAATATAATGCTACACTGAATAATGCATTTTTTAAACGTCTAAAACGACATACAGTGGCCTGAGATGCTTTTATAATAATTTGCCTACACATAATACCCACGGAGCTGAGGATTGGGACTGCCGCGCCTGGGCCTGTCTGGACCCAACTACCACAAGCAAACACCCCTATCTGTCAGCTGGCCTTACCGGTCGGGTGATAGATGTCGCACTGACAGAGCGGATCACAGTGACACCCAAGACAAGTGGAGCTGCTTTGGTTCCGGTGTCGGCCTGAACCGAAGGGAGCCGGTGCGCTCCTACACGGACTGCTTGAGGCCTAGCGCCAGCACCGGGTGAGCTTTCCGGTACACTGTGCCTGAGGGGACTTACTCACCTCACCTTAGGCGGCCACCTAACGATCCCGAGCAGAGGAGATATACCGGCCCAGGGGAATAACGAGGAGCGGACCTGGTTGGGACACGTCACCGGCCCCACGTGGAGATCGCACGCGCAAGGAAAAGTTGATTACCGCTGACCCATAACAAGGTAGTGTGCACACTTACCCCTAACTGATCCACTATTAGAAGGCCCCTCTAGGTGATCTGACAAAGGGGCTGAAGAAACAGAGTCTACAGCACCTCCGCGACTGCCTGACAAGCTGACCACGCAACTGTATAGGCCACATTACAAGATAAAGCCCTGATACTATCACGGGCCTGGCAAACAGTACACATATTAACATAAGCTCTGGGGTAATAGCACACAGCCGTAACAGGCAAATCTCAAACACTAATGCTTTGAGCCTTGGGAATTCCCTGCAGTGCTCATTAAATACACAATAAATAGAAGTGTTCCCAATACAGCACAAAACAATTGCCCCTCAGAGGAATAATTAACTGTAAGAATCTTGTGTTCAGGCCCACCACTCCACATTAGCCTTACACTACGCAGACCAACTGTGCATATGTGATGTCTAGTAAAAGACACACCAGGCCTCCTAAAAACCCTTAAATTACTATGATGGACAGCTATTTGATAACTACTGACCCAGCAGCCCCTTCAGGGAGACCTGAGACACACCATAAAGATATGACAGCACAGGCTCATGGCTCTAATACAGTACCTAATCATCAGAACTGTGTAACTAAAGAGGACCTTAAACTTCTTTCATCAAAAGCAGATATAAAAGAGGCTATGAGGGACTTTAAATCCATGTTCCAAGAGCTAAAAAAAGATATCTCAGCTGTGGACCGCAGAGTAACTCAGGTAGAGGAAAAACATGTAACACTCAGCTCTGATCTCCAGCATCAAGCCAGCTTCCTTCAGGCGCAAGAGAGCACAGTGCATACGCTAATGGAGAGAATAGAGGATCTTGAGAACCGCAGTCGGAGGAACAACCTCAGGCTGCGGGGAGTTCCTGAAACAATAGAACCCCCAGACATACAAGAATACATCCAAGATTTTGTCACATACCTCAGAAATGAAGTGGCGGGGCCTGAGATCCAGATTGAAAGAGCACACAGGGCGCTGCGCCCCAAACCTCCAGGGCGGGCGCCACCCAGGGACATCATCTTAAAGCTACTCTCTTTCAAAGAAAAGGAGGAAGTGCTGAAACTGGCCAGAAATAAGCAACAAATAATATTCAGGGGAGTAGAGCTGCAGGTGTACTCAGATTTGAGTCCAACTACCCTCCAAAAGAGGAGAGACCTGAGGTTCGTCACATCTGCCCTGAAAGCCAACAGAATCCCGTACAGATGGGGCTTCCCCACAAGCCTCATAGTCACCAGAAATAATGCCACACATGTCCTCAAGACACCAGCAGATCTCCCAGCGTTCAACCAAGCACTGGGCCTTAACATAAGACTTCCTATAAGGACCCCTGCGGTCCCAGAGGGCCCAGCTGATGGGGAACCCAGCGGCTTGCAACACATACAAGACTGAGCACAAGGGACAATCTTATGCCATTATTGGAATTTAATGACTTGTCTGATTTTAGCCCCAGGACCAGGCCTGGGAAACATCATTCTGGACTTTGGGAGTCGCTTCAAATAAGTTATTAACCTGTGATGTGGAATTTTGTTTTATTGCTTGACTAATGACAACCCCTATGGTTGAATTACTAAATGTTTAAGATAATAATATTGGATAAATGTATATAGTTTGTGTATCACCACTGTTTAAACGCATCCTCACAGGTTTGGACAGTAGCATATAGCTTTCACACAGCTCAGACCCTGACGTCGACTAGACCCCCCTGCTGACTGAAACCAGAATAACCTTTAGACTCCACTACAAAATAACAGACTTCCCGCCACTACACCTTAACAAGGCTGACTTCAAACAAGACACCCAACTGATACTGACAGCCCATTGAGAATAAACTAACAGGGGAAAATTATGGGAAGATACATCCAATATCCAGGAGATAGCCGACAGCGGGGAACATGACGCAACTACCACCCCCTTACTGAATACCCTGCTTCCAAACAGTAGACGCCCCAATACAGATCATGTCCATTAACCATATGACCAACTGGTATTAGATGAGAAGACCATAGACATAGTATACCACAACCATAGATGATACTGCATTGGATAGCATGTGGGATCCAAATACAACTGTGGTAGATGACCTCCTACGTAAGGATATGTAGATGAGATACACCTAGTCTGCCCCGGGCCTTGACAATATAGCAACAGGACCACTGAACCACACCAGAGATTAAGTGACTAGTAGAACTCTCTAAAAGTATAGGCCATTGGTTTTTCTTTTTCCTCTTTTTTTTTTTTCTTTTTCTCTTTTTTTTTTTAAAATAATACTGTTCTTATCTTGAATCCCATGGGGGTTGTTAATGTTAAGTTACGACTACAGTGATGCAGGAAAAGTCGTAAAAATGCACTTTTTAGATGCACTTGTTACTGTTAATGTTTATTCTAAAGAAATGTTTTTATAGTGTAAGCCGGCAGGGACCACTACCCCTGCTTTAGTTGTTTATTGTTCGCAATTGTTTTTTATTAGATTGATCTAAATTTGTGTTTCATAAGATACATCTCACCTTCACCACTAGGAGTGTGACACACAGGTTGGATCATCCTCAGACTCACCTCAGGGTGACATAATTTATTTATTTCCCTTCCCCTTTCCTTCCTTTGCTTCAACCCTATACTAACCTTCTTCTTCCCCCCCTCTTGCCCCCCTTCCCTTCATTCACTCACTTCCTTCACCTCTTCTCCCCTCCTTTTTTTTTTTTTTTCTCTCCCCCCTAGCCTACTGCCTTTGATAATGGCGACCTCTCACTCGAGAAAAGTGCCCCGCCCCATGGAGCTGATCTCCATAAATGTGAAGGGCCTAAATAGTCCAGCCAAGCGTTCTATGGTGTTTAGAGACCTACACAGACAAGGGGGTGATATTATCTACCTGCAAGAAACACATTTTGCACGGGGTCATGAACCTCGTTGGTTTAATCGTCAATACCCCTTAGCTTTCTTTGCCTCTGGCCCAGGGAAGAAAAACGGGGTGGGTATACTCTTCAGTTCAGACTTGCCATTCAAACTGACACAAGTATATAGCGACCCAGAGGGTAGATACCTGATCCTTATAGGCTCAATCTATAATAGACCCATAACACTAGTTAATATTTACTGTCCCAATCAATCTCAGCAGGTCTTCTTACACACGGTTTTAAATAAAGTGCTTGAAGTACAGTCAGGCATTTTATTCCTGGGGGAGACCTAAATGCTTCCCTAGACCCAACTTTAGATACCTCTGACGGTGTCTCCAGCATTCCCCATAAAGCTCTCAAACGTATATCATCCTACCTCAGAGACGCAGCACTACACGACATTTGGCGATCACAACACCCCTCCTCTAAGAACTTCACATTCTACTCCCATCCCCATAGAAAGTACTCCAGAATAGACTACTGGTTTACAGATGCGACAGGACTCACTATCACCACAGACAGTAACATACTTCCTATCACTTGGTCCGATCATGCCCCTGTCACCTGCACGATGGCTTGGTCTGATACACCAGTTACGCCTTACATCTGGAAGTTGGATGATCTCATGTTGGATGACCCGGTTTTCAAACGGGAAGTAGAGATAGCACTAACAGAATTCTTTCAAATACACAAAGACTCGGGTTCCCAACCTGCCACAATCTGGGAGGCTCATAAATGCACGATTAGAGGTCTCTTCCTTAAGCAGAAAGCCAGACTGGTCAGGATGAGAAGAGAGAAGTACCGCAGTCTGCTCCTTGAGGTGGATAAAGCGGAAAGTGCGCATAAGATTGCGCCCTCAGATGATACACTAACTAGGAATTTGACGCAAGCGAGAGCTGCCCTCTTGAAATTTCTTCAAGTGGACTATCAAAGGGCGGCATTAATTTTAAGACAACAGTTTTTTGAGCAGGGAGATAAAGCCGGACGATTGCTGGCCAGAGCTATAGCACGGAAAAAGAGGAAGCATTATGTGCATAGTATGATCCACCCGGACGGGGAAACTAAAGAAGATGGTAAATCTATCGCTGAGATCTTCGAATCTTATTATGCGACACTATATAACATACAGAAACCAGTAGACATACGGGAGGATCCCGCCCCTCAAGCGCGCGAGACACAAAAAATACTTGAGTATCTCGGGAGGGTGGATGTCCCCAAACTCTCGGTACAAGATTCAGAGGCTTTGGACTCTCCATTCACACTGCTTGAAATCAAGCAAGCCATTAAGGATTTAACACCTGGGAAAAGCCCAGGCCCGGATGGATTTGGGGCCAAGTACTATAAAGTTTACAAAGAAGCCCTGGCACCTGAAATGCTGATCCTCTTTAACCAATTATCAGACTCACCGGTCCTACCCAGCTCGATGCTAGAAGCCCATATTGCGGTGATCCCCAAACCAGGTAAACCAGATAATAGACCAGAGAATTACCGCCCCATATCATTGCTGAACTCGGATATCAAGATCCTGGCAAAGATTATAGCTAATCGCCTCAATAGACATCTGCCACAACTGATCTCAATGGACCAAGTGGGATTTGTCCTGAGGCGCGAAGCCAGAGATAACACCCTCAAGGTCCTTCAAATAATAACCTATGCCCAAAACACTACAACCCCACTGGCCCTGGTCTCTACGGACGCCGAGAAAGCGTTTGACCGGGTCAGTTGGGTGTTCATGCAACACACATTGGAGAAATTTGGCTTCGGCCCTAAATTTATAAATGGGATCATGTCCCTATACTCGTCACCAAACGCGAGGGTCAGGGTAAACGGTACACTCTCCAATACCTTTTTAATTCGTAATGGGACAAGACAAGGCTGTCCCCTCTCCCCGCTCCTGTTCGCATTGACAATCGAGATCCTGGCGAGCAAAATCCGAACAAATCCAGAAGTAAAGGGTATTTATGTGGGGGACTCTGTACATAAGCTGGCTATGTACGCCGATGATATCCTATTAATGATATCGGATGTAGGGGGGTCCCTAGTGGCAGCCCTAGATGAGTTCACATATTTCGGAGAGGTATCGAACTTTCTTTTGAACCTCACAAAATCTGAAATTATGAATGTCACAATCCCCTGCAAGGAGTTCGGGTCACTGGAGGGTAAATGCCCACTTCAAATAGCGCGTGGCAAAATAAAATATCTTGGCATCTATCTGACACCAAGTATAAAGGAGATTGTGGATATGAATGTCACAATCCCCTGCAAGGAGTTCGGGTCACTGGAGGGTAAATGCCCACTTCAAATAGCGCGTGGCAAAATAAAATATCTTGGCATCTATCTGACACCAAGTATAAAGGAGATTGTGGATACGAACTACAAAAGCATTAGAGATGAGATCCTTAAAGACCTGTCAAACTGGAAGAATAAAACCATCTCCTGGTTGGGTCGCATTGGGGTGGTCAAAATGAATGTTATACCACGTGTGCTTTATATTCTACAGACCATCCCATCGTCCACAGCTTCTCATCTTATCCACCAGATACAATCGGCCATGGAATCCTACATATGGAGAGATCTGAAGCCGAGAATCAATAGGAAAACTACTTTCCTGCCGCGGAATAGGGGTGGAATGGGCATACCAGACCTACAGGTATACCAGGCCGCAATATACCTCCAAAGATTGGTGGAGTGGTGCCACATAGATAATATGATACTAGGAAGAGGGAACGTTGGAACCCTCGCATGGATCACACGTGATGGAAGACCTTCCATGATTCGGCTATACCCCATGATAGCAGAGGTTCTCTCAGCTTGGGATAAATTGGTTAAAAAAACCCCTCATATCTCTACCCCGTTCTCGCCGGTTACCCTGATCAGAGTAAATCCCGAAATGGAGTTTCTACCAAGAACTAATCTCCCGAACAAGACCTATGGTCTTAGAGATTCAGCAATATACAACATACTCCATCAGGGTAAATTGAAATCCCAGACAGAACTAACTGAATGGGACAGCAAAGCCTTTAGCTCATGGTTTACTGTAGCTCAGGTCAAACACTATCTTGACACACACGAAGCGAGACTAGACCTGACGAGACACAGAACATACTTTGAAACCCTATGCACAGCGACCTCACACCCTACCCACCTGATTTCACAACTCTATAAGTTATTACAACAGGGTGGAGACAATTACCTGCCAGGTTATACTCAGACATGGCAAAAGGAGCTAGGTCAGGAGATAGGGCACAAAGAGTGGAATAAAATCTTCGATAAAACAAGGCGACCCTCAGTATCTGCTAGGGTCCAGGAAACGCAGTATAAACTACTGAGTAGGTGGTACTTGACCCCCCAAAGATTGAAGCACATATACCCACATGCGAATGGGGGATGCTGGAGAGGATGCGGGGAAAATGGCACTCTCTTGCATATCTGGTGGTCCTGTCCCCTGCTGACACCTTACTGGAATGATATAATGGCAGAAATGAGCAGGATCCTTGAAATAATTGTCCCCCCCAATCCCAGTTACCTGATCTATCACCAGTTACCAAAGATTACTAGAGAAGACAAATACCTCCTTTTTATACTAATGCTCAATGGAGCAAAGAACTTGATCCCCATTTTATGGAAGAAGCAGACCATCCCTAGTATTCAGGAATGGAAAAACAAAGTCACTGACCTGCTGAGACTTGAAAGATATCACTATCTTAAAATTGGGAAACTATGCACACACAAAATGATGTTGCTAACCTGGGAGGGTAGAGGACTCTGATTAATTAGTAAACTATTTATGGTAGATACCGTAAACCGTAGTAGCAACAGGCCCCTTTCCCTTTTTTTTTTTTTTTCTCTCTCTCTCCCCTTTACTCCACTTGACCCCCTTAAACTGAGCCGACCACCTCTCCTTACCCTATACTAACTTTCTACCCCCCTACTTACCCTTACGCGGAACATAGTTCTGCCCACGACTAAGTATTGTGGATCGATTACTAAACCTATATTATAACTGAAATCAATAACGACTATCATTAAACAGCTGAAGTCTAATGTTTATGCAACATAGTCAGTATACAATTCTATAGTATCTGATGAAGTTTTTTATGCTGTTTGTTCTGAATCATTTGTTATTAACTGCGAAATGCCTAGGTGTGATACTGTACAAATGTATAGACTCATGTAAAATTTGTATGACATAATGTACTTACATCAATGTTATGTATTTATCACATTTCGCCAATAAAGCCTTTGAAAAGAAAAAAAATAAATAAATACAAACTTGCCTGTAAAATAAAAATAAAAACTAAGCTAGATACAATGTAACTATTAGTTATATTGTAGCTAGTTTAGGGTTTATTTTATAGGTAAGTATTTAGTTTTAAATAGGAATTATTTAGCTAATGATGATAATTTGTATTTAGATTTATTTAAATTATATTAAAGTTAGGGGGTGTTAGGGTTAGGGTTAGACTTAGATTTAGGGGTTAATAAATATAATATAGTGGCGGCAACGTTGGGGGCGGCAGATTAGGGGTTAATAAATGTAGGTAGGTGGCGGCGATGTTAGGGGCGGCAGATTAGGGGTTAATAATATTTAAATAGTGTTTGCCATGCGGGAGTACGGCAGTTTAGGGGTATATATGTTTATTATAGTGGCGGCGATGTTGGGGGCGGCAGATTAGGGGTTAATAAGTGTAGGTAGGTTGCGGCGACATTGGGGGTGGGAGATTAGGGGTTAATAAATATAATGTAGGTGTCGGCGACGTTGGGGGCAGCAGATTAGGGGTTCATAAGTATAATGTAGGTGGCGGCGATGTCCGGAGCGGTAGATTAGGGGTTAATAAGTATAACGTAGGTGTCGGCGATGTTGGGGGCAGCAGATTAGGGGTAAATAAGTGCAAGATTAGGGGTGTTTAGACTCGGGGTTCATGTTAGGGTGTTAGGTGTAAACATAAAATGTGTTTCCCCTAGGAATCAATGGGGCTGCGTTTCTGAGCTTTACGCTGCTTTTTGGCAGGTGTTAGACTTTTTCTCAGCTGGCTCTCCCCATTGATGTCTATGGGGAAATCGTGCACAAGCACGTACAACCAGCTCACCGCTGACTTAAGCAGCGCTGGTATTGGAGTGCGGTATGGAGCACAATTTTGCTTTACGCTCAGTTCTTGCCTTTTAACGCCAGGTTTTTGTAAACCTGTAATACCAGCACTGTGGGTAAGTGAGTGGTGAGAATAACGTGCAAGTTAATACCTCACCCCTCATAACGCAAAACTCGTAATCTGGCCGAAAGTTTTTAGAGAAAAAAGTATAAAACTTCTTTTTATTTTAAGATCAAATCTAAGCTTTGATGTCCTCTTTTCAAAGACATAACTAATAAAGGTCTACATTCCAATTCATTAGAATACAGCATGCAAAAAAACTATGTATCAAATTTATGTGGGGTATTGCTTTCATTTTTTATTGAATTGCAATCCATTAGAATGAGTAAATACACCCAAATTATAATTCTAATAAAACAGGGAAAGCTTCTGTTGTTTTTTATTTGATCTTATACTCATGAAAGCTTTGAGAATTAGGTTTATTCAGAAAAATTTGCATGGGGTTTCAATATTGATGAAACTTCCCAATATGTTTTAAAGGGGTGATGTACTGTAGATTTTCTTTCAATACAAGCTATTTCCCATCCATTTTGAACTCTGCAGCTGGTGTAACAATAAATTGGAACACATAATAAGGTGAAAACAATTTTACAGTACACTTTCCATTTAAATGCATTTTTTTTCATCATGTTACTAATAATCACCAAGATTACAAGTTGTGTGATAAACCCATTGCGTACACACCGCACGAAATGAGGCCGTACTGCTATTTTAAAAGCACCAGCATTACAAGTCACCATAAAACTTTATTTTGTTGTGCGTTATGGTGCGGTAAGGGGCATTCCGCACAAAATCCAAGTTCCGACTTGGCGGGCTTGTGCACATATTCCATAATAGAGATCAATGGAGAAAAAATGTAGAAACACCTGCGATTGCGAAATCGCGACCGCATTTTCTCATTCCCCATTCAAGAGAAAAAACTAAATTTATGCTTACCTGATAAATTTATTTCTGTATATGGTGAGTCCACGGCTGGGAATATCACTCCTGGCCAGAAGGAGGAGGCAAAGAGCACCACAGTTAAACTGTTAAGTATCACTCCCTTACCCACAATCCCCAGTCATTTGACCAAAGGAAAATGGAGCAAAAAGGAGTAACACAAGGTGTAGAGGTGCCTGAGGTTATAGTCAAAAGAACAACTGTCTTAAAATAAAGGGTGGGGCAATGTACTCATCATATTATTATTATTATTATACTTTATTTATGAAGCGCCATCATATTCCGCAGTGCTGACCATGGATATAGTTAATTTAAATAAAACAATAATATAAAACCTGTAAGAGACAGGACAAAATTTACAAACACATACAGGAGGAATTGAGGGCCCGATTCCTGTGGGAACTTACAATCTAGAACCATATCCGGAAAGACATAAATTTATCAGGTAAGGATAAATTTTGTTTTTCTTTCCTAAGATATGGTGAGTCCACTGCTTGAGTAATTACTGTTGGGAACTAATACCCAAGCTAGAGGACACGGATAAATATGGAGGGACAAGACAGGCAAGTTCTAAACAGAAGGCACCACCGTTTGAAGAACCTTTCTCCCAAAAGAAGCCTCAGCTGAAGCAAAAGTATCAAATTTGTAAAATTTTGAAAAAAGTAGGTAGAGAACACCAAATTGCAGCCTTGCAAATTTGTTCCACAGAAGATTTATTTTTGAAAGCCCAAGAAGAGGAAACAGCTCTTCTGGAATGAGCCGTAATTCTCTCAGTAGGCTGCTGACCAACAGTCTCATAAGCCAAACGAATTATACTTCGCAACCAAAAAAAAAAAAGAGTAGTAGCAGTTGCTTTCTGACTTTTATGTTTCCCAGAGGGCAGAGGATGGGCGAAAATACTTAGTCGCCTGTAAGAAGAATTTAAGAGCACATACAACATCCAAATTGTGTAACAAACGTTCTTTGGAAGAAGAAGGATTAGGACACAGAGAGGGAACAACAATTTCCTGATTGATATTTCTATTAGAAACAACCTTAGGAAGGAAACCTTATTTAGCACGAAGAACCACCTTAGCGGCATGAAAAATAAGATAAGGGGAATCACACTGAAGAGCTGAGAGTTCCGAGACTCTTCAAGCAGAAAAGATAGCAACAAGAAAAAAAAACCTACCAAGACAACAACTTAATGTAATGGCTCAAACGGAGCCAGTTGTAAAACTTTCAGAACAAGGTTATGGCTCCAAGGAAGAGCAACAGACAGGCCTGAGTTTGACCAAGGCCTGACAAAAAGATTGCACATCTGGCACATCCACCAAATGTTTATGTAGAAAAACTGATAAAGCAGAAATCTGACCCTTAAGGGTACTGACTGACAATCCCTTCTCCAGGCCTTCCTGAAGAAAAGATAAAATTCTAGGAATTCGAATTCCACTCCAAGAGTAGCCCTTGGATTTACACCAATAAAGATATTTACGGCATATATTATGGTAAATTTTTCTAGTAAATAGTAAAAGATTTTTAAAGGTGGCGCTTCAATAGCTTTAAGTATTAAAAACTATGGTCTTAAATAATATGATCAAGTTACTAGTCCCTTCAAATAATATATATGACCCTTCAAATAATATATATGACCCAAAATTAAAGGTGGTAATATCAAATTGAACAAGTTGCTTACATTAGCTGAACCACCAAAGAAGATTCAACAACAAATTCAACACAAATATTTTTAAAGTGGTTATTTAATAATATATAAAAAATTTAATAATACATACTTATAAATGCAATTAATCGAAATATCTTCTAAAGTTGATCAACTTATAAGACAAATTAAATTAAAAATCTATATAAAAAATGTGTATAAAAACATAAATAAAAATAAAACAATGAGAGAGAGCCCAGAGAGAGCCCAGAAAAAAGTCTGTGGAGATAAAAAATTGTTCTTTCCTAGGACTGGATCTTTTAATCCAATAAGTGAACACAAGAAAAGTGCAAATACGGGTAGACGAAACAATTGTTTAAATTGGATATCTTAATACAGTAGATGAGACCCTTTTTTTTCTTTTTCTTACTTTAGGTCAGATAGAGATAAGCGTTTTTATATAGACACTTGATGTGTGCCTGTGATTAAGGATATAGATGAAATGTCTATTTTGGTACAGGATTTTCTTAGAAATATATATTGCGGTGATAAAGTATATCAAAATAGCTATAATTTCAGAACAAATAGAGAAGGTTTCTTTAATAGACCAAGTTATTGGAATAAACCCCCAATCTGGAATAGGCACAATGGCTGGAATAGAACCAACAATGATAATAGATCAAATTGGAAAGAACCTAAGGGTTATAATCCTAACTACAGTAGGAGTAACCATTGGGATAACTATCCAGAAAATTATAGTTATAATAGAAAAAACAATTACAATACCCCTACACATCATAATACGATTAGAGAACAAAGGGATAACTATAGGATAACCACCCAAAATAGATTTACACCCTTCGAAAATACAAGAACTGAAAAAGAGAATCCACATTTAACTTCAAGAGAGGAAGCTTTTTTAGGAAGAAGCCCTCCAAGGGAGGGCACATCAACAATGTTAAAAGAAAAAATAAGAATAGAAAACACACCAAAAACTTTAAAAAAAAAGAACAATAGAGGAAGTAGAGGAGGACAGAGAAGAAAAAGAAATGAAAGCTGTGTATATATTACCAAAGAAAGACTATCTTCTACACCGGGAGGTTTGAAAGCTATTCATTTTGAAGCTTTAAAGACTGTACACCGGAGCTGTTTGAAAGCAGTATATTTCACCCCTGCGTACACTGAAGTACTAAGAGCAGGAGCCGTGGAGGAAAAACTACCGGTTGAATAGAGGTGACTTGCGCAAGTCTGAGGATAACCGGAACCGACTACCATCTGCAGTTTGGAGAGCCGTTACTCAGAGGCACCCTGGATCTTGGAGAGAAAACGCCGGAGGGTGAGATCACCTGCATAGCAGGTCACATACATTTCCACCCTAAGCATTTGAAATCTGCCATTATAGATTTGTGCCAGTGAACTGTGCTCGAAATTTATACATAGCAGAACAGAAGAAGTTAAAAATAGCGGCTGGCCACCACTGTTTATACTTTATCACCGCAATATATATTTCTAAGAAAATCCTGTACCAAAATAGACATTTCATCTATATCCTTAATCACAGGCACACATCAAGTGTCTATATAAAAACGCTTATCTCTATCTGACCTAAAGTAAGAAAAAGAATAAAAAGGGTCTCATCTACTGTATTAAGATATCCAATTTAAACAATTGTTTTGTCTACCCGTATTTGCACTTAAGAACATAAAGTTTCTTGTGTTCACTTATTGGATTAAAAGATCCAGTCCTAGGAAAGAACAATTTTTTATCTCCACAGACTTTTTTCTGGGCTCTCTCTCATTGTTTTATTTTTATTTATGTTTTTATACACATTTTTTATATAGATTTTTAATTTAATTTGTTTTATAAGTTGATCAACTTTAGAAGATATTTCGATTAATTGCATTTATAAGTATGTATTATTAAATTTTTTATATATTATTAAATAACCACTTTAAAAATATTTGTGTTGAATTTGTTGTTGAATCTTCTTTGGTGGTTCAGCTAATGTAAGCAACTTGTTCAATTTGATATTACCACCTTTAATTTTGGGTCATATATATTATTTGAAGGGACTAGTAACTTGATCATATTATTTAAGTCCATAGTTTTTAATACTTAAAGCTATTGAAGCGCCACCTTTAAAAATCTTTTACTATTTGATGTACTGTCTATAACCAGGAAGAGGTTATAATAAAGGAGGCTTAAGTATTTTAAGTCCAGCGCTATAAACTTATTTTTAAACCAAATTTTTCTAGTAACAGACTTGCGAGCCTGAATCATGGTTTCAATGACCGACTCAGAAAAACCACGCTTAGACAGAATTAAGCGTTCAATCTCCAAGCAGTCAGCTGCAGAGAAACGAGATTTGGATGAAGGAAGGGACCCTTAATCAGGAGGTCCTTCCTCAGAGGTAGTGTCCAAGGTGGGAGAGATGACATCTTCACTAGGTCTGCAAACCAGATCCTGCGAAGCCACGCAGGGGTTATTAGAACCACCAACACCCTCTCCTGTTTGATACAAGCAATGACTCATGGAAGGAGAGCAAATGGAGGAAACAGGTATACCAACCTGAAAACCCAAGGAACCGCCAGAGCATCTATCAGAACGGCCTGCTGATCTCTTGACCTTGAACCGTACCTTGGAAGCTTGGCATTCTGACGGGATGCCATCAGATCTAACTCCAGCACTCCCCATTTGAGGACTAAGCTGGAGAACACCTCCAGATGGAGTTCCCACTTCCCGGGATGAAAAGTTTGTCTGCTCAGAAAATCCGCTTCCCAGTTGTCTACTCCTGGAATGTGGATGGCAGATAGACAGCAATTTGGGGGTCTCTGCCCACTGAAGAATCCGAGTAACCTCCTTTGTGGCTAAGGAACTTCGAGTTCCTCCCTGGTGATTGATGTAAGTCACAGAGTTTATGCTGTCTGACTGGAACCTGATAAACTGGGCTGAGGACAACTGAGGCCAAGCCAATAGAGCATTGTAAATCACCCTCAACTCCAAGATGTTGATGGGAAGAGCAGATTTCTCCTGAGGCCAAAGGCCCTGAGCATTTAACGAGGTTCAGACTGCTCCACAGCCTAGCAGGCTGACAGCTGTGGTAACAATCACCCAGGAAAGTCTCTAAAAGCACGTGTCCTGAGAAATCCACCACGGGAGAGAATCCCTTCACGACGGATCTAACTCTATTCTCTGAAATAGATCTGCATGGTCTCCATTTCATTGTCTGAGCATGCACAACTGTAGAGCTCTAAAATGGAATTGAGCAAAAGGAATGATGTCCATGGAAGCCACCATCAGACAGATTACCTCCATACATTGAGCCACTGAATAATGAGCAGAAGCCTGAAGAGAGAGGAAAGAGTAAATGATTTTGTTTTTCCTGACCTCTGTCAGAAAAATCTTCATCAATAGAGAATCTATTAAGGTCCCTAAGAACACTACTCTTGTAGCATGGGAAAGGGAGCTTTTTTCCAGATTCACATTCCATCCGTGGGGATGAAGAAAAGACAACAATATCTCTGTGTGAGATTTTGCTAGTTGAAAAGATGGTGTCTGAACCAATATGTCGTCCAGGTAGGATGCCACAGCAATTACACGAGAACGGATCACTGCCAAAAGAGCCCCCAAAAGCTTTGAAAAAATGATGGGAGCCGTGGCTAGACCAAATGGAAGGGCCACAAACTGGAAATGTTTGTCCAGAAAGGCAAATCTCAGGAATCTGTAATTGTCCATGTGAATAGGAACATGAAGATACACATCCTTTAGGTATATGGTTGTCATGAACTGGCCCTCTTGTACCAAAGGAAGGATGGAACTTTGAGAAACTTGTTTAGGCACTTCAAGTCTAGAATAGGACGGAAAGTTCCCTCTTTTTTAGGAACCACAAATAGGTTGGAGTAGAACCCGAGATCCTGTGCCTGCACTGGAACTATCACTCTAAGGGAGGAAATATGTTGTATACATTTCAAGAATGCCTCTCTCTTTATCTGGTCTGTAGATAATCTTGAGAGAAGGAATCTGACTCTGGGAGGAAAAGTCTTGAATTCCAATTTGTAACCCTGTGATACTATGTCCACAGTCAAGGGATCTGGGAGATCTCATATCCAGGCTAGAGAAAACTGAGAAAGTCTGCCCCACACCTGATCTGATCCCAGATTGGGGCAAACCCTTCATGCTGATTTGGAATCAGCTGCAGGTTTCTTTGATTGTTTCTCCTTGTTCCAAGACTGATTTGGTTTCCAAGAAGACTTGGATTGCTCCTGCTTGGAAGAAGAAGGGAAAGGCTTTCCTCTGATGTTCCGAAAGGAACGAAAATTACTCTGACATCCTTTAGGCCTATTCTTCTTATCTTGAGGTAGAAAAGACCCTTTTCCACCCGTAATATCAGAGATAATTTCTGCCAAACCGGGTCCAAACAAGGTTTTGCCCTTGTAAGGAATCGCAGAAGCTTGACTTTAGAGGAAACATCCACAGACAAGGATTTCAACCATAACGCCCTGCGAGCTAGGACAGCAAAACTAGAAGTTTTAGCTCCTATTCTAACAACCTGTAAAATGGCATCTGCAATAAAGAAATTGGCCAATTAAGAGCTTTAATCCTATCTTGAATTTCATCCAAGGAAGTCTCTATTTGAAGAGAATCAGACAAGGTGTCAAACCAATAAGATGCCGCACTAGTCACGGTGGCAATACACACCACAGGTTGCCATTTGAGACCTTGATGAACATAAATCTTTTTCAAATAAGCCTCCAGCTTCTTGTCCATTGGATCCTTAAAAGAGCAGCTATCCTCAATAGGAATAGTGGTTCTCTTAGCCAGAGTGGAAATGGCCCCTTCAACTTTGGGCACAGTATACCAAGGGTCTTTAATTGACAGGAAACATTTTCTTAAAAATGGGAGACGGGGAAAAAGACACCCCTGGTTTCTCCCATTCCTGTGAGATAATCTCCCTAGCACGGTCTGGCACAGGAAAAACCTCAGAAGTGGATGGTTCATCAAAGAAATGATTAAGTTTACTAGATTTTAGGAGTGACAATGACAGGGTTATCAGAGTCATCTAAAGTAGCTAGAACCTTCTTTAACAATACACAAAGGTGTTCAAGCTTAAATCTGAAGGATACCACCTCAGTCTCAGAAGAAGGAATTATACTGTCCGAATCTGAGATTTCACCCTCAGAAAGTCCCGATGTATCTTCCTCATCAGACTTATGAGAAAGGGCAACTTGGGAAGCAGGCACCTTACTTTCTGAATTTCTAGATTTCCTCTTGCATTTTCCCTGTAATCTGGGAATGGTGGCTAATGCAGCAGATACCACTGAAGATGCCTGGGCAGCAATTTCTGCTTTTAAATAAACTCTGCTAGGAGTTATAGAGGAACTGCAGGGCACTGCATTTTACGCCTTTGCGGCTTTGGACGTAACCGGAGAAAGCTGAGGTATTATTTTAACAGCATCATCCTAAAAGACATTAGGCTCAAAAATTTTACCTTCATGTTTCAAGGTTTTCTTGACACATGAAGAAAAAAATTGAATAGGAGCTGCAATTTGTGCATTTAAACATAATAAGCATGAAATCATGAGAGCAGGCTCTTGCTCCATATCAGACATGTTATGAAACAGTAAATAAACTTATACAGATAAGTTTCAAAGATTTTAATATTCAATTAAAATAAGCCACGGAAAAAATTCACTTTAAATTTTATCTCAAATTAGGATCAACCCCAGAAAAAAATGTTTAATAAACATAAAATAAACTTCTAAAATACCCCTCAGGCAACCCCACACCTTAATTACTTTGGTGCCTTACCGCTACCAATTAAGACCGGATCACCCAGAAATGGAGAAAAACAACGTTTTCCTCAGAAACGTTATGAGGTAAAGCCAGTCATGTGACTGCAACTGCCAAGGTAAAATTACTGCTGCGACACAGAGAGGCACTAAAAATAGCTTCTGATACACTGAGTATCAGAAATAACCGTTTTTTCAAACCGGACAGTTTAAAATGTTGCATCGGTTTATTTTAAAGCAAAGGGGAAATGAATAAGCTGCTGAAATCGAAAATTCAGCTTTACTTTTAGTTTAAACTTGAATAGTTTTATAAAGTAAATATGTGTCAGAAAATAAAGCCTAATAAAAACATTTTACCCTTTCATTTTAAAAGATTTTAATTGTTAGTCTCACATATGTTTCAGTGCCTGCTTCATGTCCCAGTGTAACCCATACAATATGATTATCTATATCCCAATAAAAAAGCAGTGTCTTTTAATTTGTTAAGTGCATGGTCTCCCCAACTGGAAGAAAAAGCACTTACCTGCTCCGTTGTCTGTCATGTAGACAGTTACAAGGTATGAGAAGACACAGTTCTTCACAGAGACCTTTAAAAAAGAAAGAACAGAGTAGCCAACTCTGGCTTTCTAAACTAGAGCAGTAATTGTTAGGAAAACTCAGTAAGTACCACTTTACACGTTCCTAACTGCTTTAAAGCCACCACTACCCAATGTAGTGACATGAAATACGGCTATACCCAAAAACTTGCTTGGAGATAAAATTAAAAAAAAAATTTCAGACACCTAAACTTCACCTCCTCCATGCACCAAAGGCAAAGAGAATGACTGGGGGTTGTGGGTAAGGGAGTGATACTTAACAGTTTAACTGTGGTGCTCTTTGCCTCCTCCTGCTGGCCAGGAGTGATATTCCCAACAGTAATTACTCAAGCCGTGAACTCACCATATCTTAGTAACGAAAGAAAGTTTTACAAAAACCTAACACCCTAACATAAGCCCCTAGTCTAACCCATAAACCACCATCCCCCCACATCACCAACACCAAATAAACATATTAACCTCTAAACCACCGCCCCCCACATTGCTACTACTAAAATAAACCAATTAAAAGGGCCTTTTGTAAGGCATTGTCCTAAAGATATCAGTTCATCTAAAAAAAAAAAAAAGTCCCCCATAAAATTATTGAGGTACCCTTGCATTCCTACTGGCTAGAAAATTCAAATTAGCCAATAGGATTAGAGCTGCTTACATCCTATTGGCTGATTAGACTTTGATCAAATCAGCCAATAGCATGTAAGCAGCTCTAATCCCATTGACTGATTTGAATTTTCTAGCCAATAGGAATGCAAGGGTACCCCAATATAAAAGAGGTACATTGCATTCAATCTTCTCTGTGCGGTGGATGATCGCATGAAGAGGACCCTCCACGTCGCTGATGACCCAGCTGCTGCCGAGGACCACCTGGATGAAGACTTTTCGCTGCCTGGAAGAAGATGCATCGCCGGAGTTCAGTACTGGGCTCTTTTTATATTTATGGGCAGTAAAAAAGCTGATTGCCCTTTTAAGGGCAATGCCAATTCAAATGCCCCTTTAGGGGCAATGGGTAGATTCGTTTTTTTTTTAGTAAGGTGTTTTTTATTTTCAGGGCGTTGGGTGGGTGAGTGGTTGTAATTTTAAGGGGGACTTTGTATTTCTTTTTAAAAAAGAGCTGATATCTTTAGGGCAATAGCCTACAAAATGCCCCTTTAAGGGCTATTGGTAGTTTATTGTTGGATTGGGGGGGTATTTTGAGGTGGCTTTTTTGTTTTTAAGGGGGTATTAGATTAGGAATAACTTTTTTATGTTGGATAATTTTGTTTGTTATTTTCTGTAATGTTAGCTTTTTTATTTTTTGTAATATTATATAGTTAGTATATTGTAACTTTCATTTAAAGTTGGGGTGTTAGGTTTAGGGGTTAATAGTTTAATTTAGGTAGTTGCGATGTGGGGGAATAATGGTTTAGTGGTTAATAGATTTATTGTATTAGTCGCAATGTGGGGGGCGGCGGTTTAGGGGTTAATAGGTTTCATTTAGTAGTTGTGATGTGGGGGGATGACAGTTTAGGGGTTAATAGGTTTATTTTAGCATTTGTGATGTGGTGGATGGCGGTTTAAGGGTTAATAGGTTTATTTTAGTATTTGCGATGTTGGTGGTTGGCAGTTTAGGGGTTAATATGTTTATTTTAGTAGTCACGATGTGGGGGGAAGGCGGTTTAGGGGTTAACCGCTTTACTTATTGGTTGCGATGCAGGGGGTTGGCAGTTTCGGGGTTAATAGTGTAGTTTAGGAGTGTTAGTGTACTTTGTAACATATTTTTATGTGTTTTGTCAAACTGTTTTGTTTCGCAAAATCCATAACTACAGGTTTTTGAATGTGGAATGGATTGTTGCGGTATAGGCCATAATGATAGCGGTAAAGCCATACCGCACAACTTGAAATACAGAGTAGCTGACCATTCTACGCTCAAAGGCCATTTTTTATGCGGTAAAGCCATACCGCACAACTTGTAATCTTTACTGCACAACTTGTAATCTATGCCGCACAATTTGTAATCTTGGGCAACATTATTTGATGGCATACATGAAGTTAATAGTTTTGTAGAATTTTATGAAGTTTTCTGATTTTTTAAACTTCCAAGTACTCCATTTTAATATGTTTCCAATAATCCATTTTACCTGCTAGAATGTATTAAGATGTTCAAAAAAGTACTTTTTTCCATTTGAATTAGCTACTTTTGTCTATTTAAACTTTCGCCTATAATGAAAATTATAAACTGCATTATTGGCAATAGAAAAGATATATATACAAGAGGCTGAAGCAGAAATCAACCATTGGGTATTGGGAGACAGGGGCCAGCCATTTTGAAAGAAAGGGAATTCTTTAGTACACTGAACTCTTATCAGCCACTAGCCTGAATACAATGTCTATTTAATTGCAATCATTCTGATGATCTTATAAAACTGTCTATAAGTTTCATAGTAAAAATGAGATTTTTGGTATATTGTTAATGTTTTATTAATATATACAGTTAGATATAATAATATATAAAGTGAGCAAGCACAGAAACGCTAAAATATAAAAAGGTGGGTCAGCAACTTGTTTTCAGGACATGAAACTTGTTGATTTAGAAAAGAGAGAGAGAGAGAGAGTAAAGATTGGAAAAGGAGGGTTTAAAAAAATAAACAGTGAAAAACAAAATAGAATATGAGATCCTCTACCTACCACCTCCTCACTTGATATAGTTTTTACTCAACTTTTTGGGGCCGATTTATCATGTGTTTGGCGGACATGATCCGCTGTAGCGATCATGTCCACCAGACATCGATAATTGCCGACAGCATATGCTGTCGACATTTATCATTGCACAAGAATTTCTAGTGAAATACTTGTGCAATGCCGCCCTCTGCAGATTCGTGGCCAACCGGCCGCTAGCAGGGGGTGTCAATCAACCTGATCGTATGCGATCAGATGGATTGCTGTCTGCCGCCTCAGAGGTGGCGGACGAGTTAGTAAGCAGTGATCTTAAGACCACTGCTTCTTAACTTATGAAGCCTGAAGGCTCCCACTGAAACAGCTGCATATAGCAGCATTTGGGGCATAACAAATCGTTCCCTTTGTGTGTGAAATTGTATGGTCTACAACACCCAAAACAAAAATTTCCTGTAGCTAATGTACAGTCAAGTTGGAATGTTCTTGTGTAAAACTTTGATTACAAGGCATCACAGGCAGGGGCATAACTAGACCTCATTGGGCCCCAGGGCAAAGGTTGTGGTTGGCCCCATTTCAACATTGTCCTTTCGAGCTGTTTGCAAAAGCTGAGCCAGCAGTCACATAGGTGCAAGAGGAGCTGCTTTTTGTACAGCAACATTGTGACAGCCATCTTGGAAACACTACCACCATATTGTAAAGGCAACTCCATACGCTTTCCTTAAACTGTGATCCCTTTTTTGCAGGGGTTATACAGAAGGACCAGACATGATGCAGGTGGAGCCTGAACCCCACCAGGCCCCCTGTAGTGATTCCATTACTGATTGCAGGGTCAGATGGGCCCCTTAGAGGTGTTGCCCCAGACTCAGTTGAGGCCTCTGAGACCCCTCTAGTTACACCCCTGATTACTGGGATACCTTCATTAGCTTTTGTCTAGGGATTTGTGAGTTGTAAATATGGTTTGGCAGAAAGAGTGGTAATAGTACAAAAGAGCAGTATGTCAGCTTCTTCAATGCTTAAATCAGCGTGATTGCATAGGAGTGTATCCCAGAATCTCTTTTTTAGAGCCTCTGTATAAAAAAGACACATCTATTGTATATACAATGGTACCATATTCTATTGAATTGGGACAATTAGTAAGATATATTAGATTGTTAATATATTATAACATTTTCTAGATTAAAACATTCACTTACCTAGCTCTGTCAGCCATTTAGCGACAACTCCGTAAATCTCATCCAGTATAAGTATTACAACTAGATTAATGATAACAGCAGTCGCTGTCACAGTCACGCGGACATTTGACCTAGTTCCTTCATGTGAACTAAACGCCAAGGCTGATGCCACTGTGATTCGATATATGATCACTCCAAAGACTGCTGAAAATGTCAGTGCCATCTGCATAAAAAAAATCCAAATCTATGTAATCTGTGATAATTTGATTTTTTTTTAAACTAATTTTAATAAAAAAAAACATTTTTGTTTATTCTGTACGCATGACCCTAACAAGAAAAAAATGACACTCTTTTCTTCAAATTAGCCAGAGACAGTAAAATCTAAATTAAACTTTCACAATTCATAAAGAAAGCAATTTTAACAACTTTCCAAAATATTTCTATTATCAAATTGAATTTGTTTTCTTAAGAATCTTTGCTGAAGAGTACAGAATTTCAGGATTGAATATGTATCTTTAGCATTTTATGGAAGCAGTGTTAGCAACAATGTAGAACATTACTATAAATATTGTTCCAAACACTGCTGCAATAAAGTGCTTAAAGGGACACTAAACCCAAATTATTTCTTTCATGATTCAGATACAGCATGCAATTTTAAGAAACTTTCTAATTTACTCCTATTATCAAATTTTCTTTATTCTCTTGGTATCTTTATTTGAAATGCAAGAATGTAAGTTTAGATGCCGGCCCATTTCTGGTGAACAACATGGGTTGTCCTTGCTGATTGGTGGATACATTCACCCACCAATAAAAAAGTACTGTCCAGAGTTCTGAACCAAAAAAAAGCTTAAATGCCTT
The DNA here is from genome assembly GCF_027579735.1 of Bombina bombina. Lineage (NCBI taxonomy): Eukaryota > Metazoa > Chordata > Amphibia > Anura > Bombinatoridae > Bombina > Bombina bombina. Next base: position 1,013,214,062 of record NC_069504.1, on the reverse strand, counting down.
CTTTTTCAAATAAAGATAGCAAGAGAATGAAGAGAATTTGATAATAGGAGTAAATCAGAAAGTTGCTTAAAATTGCATGCTCTATCTGAATCACAAAAGAAAATATTTGGGTTCAGTGTCCCTTTAAAATATCTGTAGGCCCAAGAGCTCCTATGAGTCTACTCTTCAGCAAAGAATACCTAGAGGACAAAGCAAATTTGATAATAGAGGTAAATTTGAAAGGTCAGCTGGAAGGCAACAATAGTTTGGAAACTTCTAGAACTGGTTTATATTTTATGACCTGCATTTCTTAACCCATATACAAGTTATTGAAAGGGGTGCAGGGGGGTGTACTGTGCATTGTAAAATTCAATCAATATCAACTGCTCTATCTGTAATTGTTTAATAATATAATAAAATGTACGTATCTGTAACTTAATCTCATAACTTTATATGATTTTTATTTAATGCAGTTCCTTCTAAAGTTGTGGATTGCTAAAATCTCCCTCTAAAAAGGAGATCGCTTTAAATATATGTAACCCTACCACTGAAGCTCAAAACATCATTTTTGATGAAACAAATGAATCAGCCTGATCCAATGGAAAACTGCACACGTACAATTTTCCCTTGAGACTTTTTTCTACATAACAGTATAACCTTGACTGTTCTCTAGAGAATCAAAAAACAATAGATTAAATAGAAAGCAATCAACAAATAGGGCAAAGGATATACTTACCATAAATAATACGGCCCCAAAGTTGACTAAATATGCAGGAATACGGTCTCTCCATGTCAGTTTCTCCTTTTTATTCTGCAAGTAAACACAGAGTATTAATCACTATTAAAAAAGATTTGGCCTCAAATGCACTAAAACTAAAAAACATGTGTACAGTGATTAATCAAATTGTGTTACTGGTAAATGCAGCCTATCCAGACTACGTTCCCAAACTCTGTCTATATTCAGGGTAGTGGGAAATTATCAACCCTACTCATGGGAATGTTGGCAGCCGCATCTAATGATAACAAGTTAAGCACAAAAATATGAGCATCAGTTTCTTTTATATAGTTACATTTTGGTCATGCTACAATTATGGAAAATACTACATATGGGAATGTATAACGTCTAAATTCCAGTACTACTTAATATAATGTATTTAAATATTATTAGTATTGAAAAAATAATTTAGTATAAACAAATTCTTAAACAGGAAATTAAATTGTTGTTTTCTTTGTTGCATCTCTAAGAGGGTATTTTCTTTTAAGGATACTCTGAGTCTTACAAAAGTTAAAGGGACATGAAACCCACATTTTTCATGGTTTAGGTAGAACATACAATTTTAAACAACTTTCCAGTTTACTGCTATTATCTATGTTGCTTCATTCTCTTGATATCATTTGTTGAAGGAGCAGCAATGCACTACTGGTTTCTAACTGAACACATTGGTGAGCCAATGACAATCGGTATATATATGCAGCCACCAATCAGCAGCTAGAACCTAGGTTATTTGCTGCTCCTGAATTTTCTTAGAGAAACCTTTCAGCAAAGCATAACAAGATAAGGAAACAAATTAAATAATATAAGTAAATTGGAAAGTAGTTTAAAATTGTATGCTCTGTCTAAATCATGAATGTCTAATTATGACTTTACCGTCCCTTTAACTCTTTTTTATGTTTATTGAGGCACACCTATGACAATCAGTAAGGAGGAGGAGTCCTTATCAGCCAGTGAACAATTTATTTATGAGTGTGTATGAAAGGTAGTATGTGTGCGCTAACAGCTATGGGGTATGATGGCTATATGTCTGGTATAATATTGACACAGTGGAGATTTAAAGATAGTGATATTCAATATTTAATATACATATAAAAAATATATTGCATAAACAATTGTTTATATTAGCAACTACACATGACCGGTCATCAAATTCTAAAACTATATATCTGACATCTAGTGTGTCTTAAAATTAACGAGCAGAACCCTAAAGGTTAAAAGTCAGGTATCGCACCTGCATATAAAATAATTAAAACAAAATAGCTGGATGTTCTCCTTATAGATAGAAGTCGTGTGAATGTATCGGATTGTATCGATCTTAAAAGTATACAATAATAAGTCCAGCAATAAATAATGTCCTTCGTTTCTTTGTTAAAACGTAATGCACACCGGAAAAAAAAAATTCTTTCATTAAAGATCCATATGCAATTTAGTGACAACGTTATCGTAAAGTTGTAAGATTTAATGTAGATATGTAACACCAAACATAGAACTGATTCACATTAGTGCCTTGAGAAAGGATATCCAAATGTATGCCTTATGTAATTTGTACTGTCCGTTGGTTAACCCCAGGGGATATACCTCACTCACGTGCTGTTACACCTCTCAGTGCTTACCTGCATGTGTTGTTTTACTTGCCGTGTAACTATGCAGTGCACAGGTGTCTGTTACAGCTCCGTGTAGTAGAATTCCCTGGTACGTGACGACACTCTTAACAAGTAGATCCGTCTTTGGTATGATATCCTTACTCTGCGCAGAGTACTGACGATATAGTCCCTTTTAATATCCGTGTCAATCCTTGGACTCTGCTTGTAAATTTGTTCTTCAGCAACCTGCTATCACTCCATCAACATGTTTCGCCGTATAGAACGGCTTTATCAAGATGGTTCATTTTGTTTCTTCATGTCTTTATAAATCCATGCCTAGAAACCGATTGGATGGTATTTACTAGTTCAACTTCCGGTATCCCCTTAAAGGTGGACATCCCTTAAGGTGGATTATTTGGGTGTTATATTTACGTCTATAATGTATCGCATCGTCATATTAATAAATTACATATACAGCCTTCATATATATTCTATAGAGGCTATGTTGTACTTATCTGTTAGGTATATTGAATCATAGTGCACAAGAAATGTGGCTTCTTAAACACTTGTTAATCATAGGGATAGAAGTATTCCAATGTATTACACCCCTAAGCATAGATATACAGAACAAATGGGTAACAAGAAATTATACACTACATTAGTGTTAAAACAATATGAGCCCATAAGTCTTACAACTTTACGATAACGTCACTAAATTGCATATGGATCTTTAATGAAAGACATTTTTTTCCGGTGTGCATTACGTTTTAACAAAGAAACGAAGGACATTATTTATTGCTGGACTTATTATTGTATACTTTTAAGATCGATACAATCCGATACATAACACTGTGAATTTACACGACTTCTATCTATAAGGAGAACATCCAGCCATTTTGTTTTAATTATTTTATATGCAAGTGTGATACCTGACTTTTAACCTTTAGGGTTCTGCTCGTTAATTTTAAGACACACTAGGTGTCAGATATATAGTTTTAGAATTTGATGACCGGTCATGTGTAGTTGCTAATATAAACAATTGTTTATGCAATAAATTTTTTATATGTAAATTAAATATTGAATATCACTATCTTTATATCTCTACGGTGTCAATATTATACCAGACATATAGCCATCATACCCCATAGCTGTTAGCGCACACATACTACCTTTCATACACACTTGTACACGCTCTATCTGATTTATGGGAACAGAATTGTATATGTGCAGGGGATAGATTTGCGCACCACTTTATCACTTTATTTTATCACTGATAACAATTTATTTATGGCTATTACTAAACTATTATATTTTTAGTGGGATAAATTAATAACTTACTCCACCAACATAACTATCAAAATTTCATCAGCTGGGAAATAATATCCGCAATATCATAGCAACATGTTCTAATAAACGTATTTGTCCATTAAAATCTCTTGTCTCTCAAACGGAAATAAATAAATAAATAAATACATGTAATCTCTCACCATAAATCCAGCCCTAATGCTAACATTAGCCCTAAACCTAGCTCTAAACGTAAAGGGACATGAAATCCAAATGTTTTTTTTTTTCATTATTCAGATAAAGGGCGCCATTTGAGAAGCTGTGAATGCAGCTTTGGAGCACCTTTGGCTGCTTCAGACCACTGTTTCTTAACCTGTATGCCAGCTCTGAGCAAGTAGTTTACAATCCCGCTGGACCTGTCTAACCAGGGAGATTGACAGAACCTGCTCACATGCAATTGGCTGCAAACAAGCAGAGTGCAGCATTGCACGAGAAGCAATTTATACAATAATAAATGCGGGTAAAATTTTGATGCCCACTAGCCATGTTGCTGGGTGGACAGGTTTGGTGATGTCTGGCCTGTCAGGCCTTGTTCTGCCGGCATTTGTTAAATGGACCTAAAGCATGCAATTGTAAACAAATGTCCTATTCATTTCCTTTATCTAATTTGCTTCATTATTATTATTATCGTCATTTACTTGTATAACTCTGCATAATTCTGCAGCAATTATGTCCTTTGTTGAAAGCATAAGAAGGTAGTCTCAGGAGCTGAACTACTGAGAGCTAGCTGCTCATTGGTGGCTGCTTATATATGCCTTTTGTCATTGGCTCACCTGATGTGCTCAGCTACCTCCCAGTAGTGCTTTGCTGCTTTTTCAAGAAAGGATACCAAGAAAATGAAACAAATTTGATAACAGAAGTCAATTGGAAAGCTGTTCAAAATTGTATCCTTTTTCTGAATCATGAAAGGAATAAATTGGATTGCATGTCCCTTTAAACATAACTATAATTATTATATAATGGCCTCTATATTGCCATGAGTGTCTACAGAATTTTTTCTGTGAGTGAGGCAATAAAATAAAAATATAACCCATAATAATAACATTGTTTACATGGACAATTCTAATAAAAAGTACATTTTATAAAGAGAAATATTCCAGATGAGGGGGCACCCCCCCCTCTGGATTTAGAAATATATTACCATATTCTTACTCTTTTTGGAACCACAACATAACAATCTTGTGAGACTGATGAAGATAACATCAGCTGCCAAGATTTTGCTCATGATATTTCTTCAAGCCACCATTAAGACACAGGTAACATTTTGATTTCTATATTCTGAAGGTTGTACTTGTCATATTGATAGCCTATTTATTAGTGGCATAAGCAATTTGGTGCACTTATTAAATGGTGTTGTTAAATAATCAGCCCCATGCTTTATTTTCTATACAGAATTACACATGGTCTCTTATATTTATGCTTTTGAACCAACCTGTTTTACTTTACATTCATATTCATATTTATGATGATGATTATTATTATTATTTTATTATTATTTCACTTTTATGTATTGCAAAAATACTAAAAGTTGTGTTGTAACATATATCTTCAAATTGTATAGTAGAAATAATTTTCTACACATTTTAGCAAAATTACATAACTTAAAGATACCTAAAAGTGCATTAAGATAATGCTGTAATGTGTTTGAGAATTTATTATTGCAACCCTCACAGTGGGATTAAATACATAGTTACAGTCAGCTTCAAATCAGCAATGCACTTCTGGATTGTAGCTGAACACATCTGGTGAGCAAATGTCAAGAGGAAAGTGTGTGCATCCACTATATACCAGTAAGTACTAAATTGAAAAGTCTCTCATGATCTGAACCATGAAAGTTTAATTTTAGTATTTATGACTATTTAAAGGGACTTTTAACACTCTGAGATGGTAATATAAAATCACTATATATATATATATATATATATATATATATATATATATATATATATATATATATATATATATATATATATATATTAATATTATACACCCAGGGTGCTTCCACGATGTAGATAGAATCAGCAAAGAAAGGATGCACTCACCAGGATTATAAGTGTTACCTTTTAATGTAACATTTCGTGGTATTACCCCCTTCGTTTCGGTAATACCCCGGAACGTTACATTAAAAGGTAGCACTCTAGTAACCTATTTATAACAATCCCTAATTGGCCACAGCAGAGAAAGAAACCTAAGTTACAATATGGCAGCTCCCATTTTTTTATAGACAGAACTTTACACTTATGAAACTTTAACAAATACATCTACGTGTTATTCTCAGATTAATCTTTTCTTCGAATGCATCATTCTATCAGGCATTTATTTATTGCGTAATGTCCCTTTAAAGAAAAAGAAAAATGTATTTTGCATAAAAAACATTCTGGTCAAAATTGAAATGCACTTAGACAAATTACATTTTTTAATGTAAACATATTTACAATATACATATATAGTCAAAATGCTTCTGGCAAAAGTTTTCACTGATTTAGTGATAGTATTTTCTATGCACAAGCATGTCACACCATAGCTACATATTGTCAGTGCACCAGCATTTTAAACACTGTAGCTGCTCAGAAAGAAAGTGAGCTTATATCATGTCAGCAATGATGTAAATTGAGTCATTACTAGATGATACAAGCACCTTAGACTCTCTGAGCACGGAGCATACCGCATACTTAAGGTGATAGTCTAGTCAAAATTAAACTTTCATGATTCAGATAAAGAATGCAATTTCATATAACTTTCTAATTTAGTCCTATTATCTATTTTCTTCTTTTTCTTACTATCTTTATTTGAAAAAACAAGAATGTAAGATTAGGAACCGGGCCAACGCTTGCTGATTGTGGTTACATTTAGACACCAATTAGCAAGTGCTACCCAGGTGCTGAGTCAAAAATGGGCCGGCTCCTAATGATACATTCATGCTTTTTCAAATAAAGATACCAAGAGAACAAAGAAAAATTGATAATAGGAGTAAAAGAGAAAGTTGCTTAAAATTGCATGCTCTATCTGAATCATGGAAGTTTCATTTTGACTAGACTATCCCTTTAATACACTCTTGACACAGCTATAGCTTCTACTTGAATCATTTTTTTCTAATAAATGTATATTGCAAAAATGCACCTGTGTACATGCCAATCTTGTCTGGAATATCCATTTAAATATGTTAAAATAATTTTAGCATGAAAAAATGTAAAGCTGTTTAATTTGAATCTAACAGGAAATTAATATCCGCGTACAACTGATTGCTCACTGATGGAAAGTGTCACACACTGAACCCAATTTTTTTCTTTTGTGATTTAGATAGAGCATGCAATTTTAAGCAACTTTCTAATTTACTCCTATTATCAATTTTTCTTTGTTTTCTTGCTATCTTTATTCGAAAAAGAAAGTCCAGAACCTTGGACAGCACTTGTTTATTAGTGGATGCATTTATCCACCAATCAGCAAGAACAACCCAGGTTGTTCACCAAAATGGGCCGGCATTTAAACTTACATTCTTGCTTTTCACATAAAGATTCTAAGAGAATGAAGAACATTTGCTAATAGGAGTAAATTAGAAAGTTGCTTAAAATTGCATGCTCTACCTGAATCACAAAAGAAAAAATGTGGGTTCAGTGTCCCTTTAAATTACCTTTTTTTTAGTATGCTTAAAATGTCTTTTTTAATAGTGTTCTTACTAATAAAAAATATTGTTTTGTTTTTTCTTTTGGGATTATATTGCTTTTTGCTGACAGGAATTACAGCAAAGAATTTACAACATATTAATCTTAAATCTTCCCTATGCTATTAATTCCTGTTCATGAACTCTTTGGGAAAGTTCGAGACACAAAAGATTGCTGACAGACAGACAGGATTAAATGTATATTTACAACATTTATGAGAAATATTTTACAGGACATGTTTTATTGTAAAACCAGTGTGAATCACCTTCTTTAAACCTAGACATGTAAGGAATTTTCACCAAGAAAGTTCAAGATAACTAAAATTGCTTTCATTTTTGTGCACAAAAAACTATTTGTTTTGACATATTATTTTACACATAATTATAAAATAGGATTAGTTATAACTATCTAAAATTAGTTATACAGAGTTACACCCTTTCTTAAAGAAAAAGAAAAATCTACAACTTGGTAACTTTGTTTCCCTTTAAATGTACAAGCACTACAATAAATGATCATACAAGCAGTGTGAGAAAGCTTTCCAAATAGATTAATACCTTATATGCTGCAATTGTTTTACAATATCCAAACTACCCCGCACTTGACTTATTTGATGAATCAGTAAGGACTTGGTGAGGGAGTAGACAATGCGTATTATCACTTTTCATTTAATTAGTAAAATTTTTTATTGTTTTTCTGTATCTGATGTGATCCCGATCAAATGCCAAATAGGGGACATATATGTATCATGGCTGGGCTTGTAAAGTCTGCAGTGTGCACTTCCAGTTCTCATAATAAAGAAACCCCAAATGTTCAGAGTTAAATTACACAAAAGAAATAATCAAAGTAAAAGGCATTTTTTTAACTACACATTATTAAGCATTTTATATTACAGTCACAACAGTGTTTCATTATCATTTAAAGATCTCATATTGTGTGCCCTGGGTTGTCATGAAATCTTTATTCAGAATCAACATACCAATAATTAAATGATCATAAAAAGGTTATATTTCCTTGTGCAGTAGATAACCTTTGTGTGTGTGTGTGTGTGTGTCTCCTTTACCTATTTATCAAGATAATCAAGTTATTAAAATATAGGTTTCAGTGAAGCAAATGTCCTTTGCTAAACCCTGGAAAAGGAGACTGTTGGAATGGGAATTTAACAAGTTAAGAAGGAATAAGCAGTAGAAAAATTACACCCCATGTGCCCTCAATTTTCTCAAGGGACATTAAACCTAAATCTTTCCAATTTGCTTCTATTATGAAATTTGGGTATCTTTGCTGAAGCAGCAGCAATGCGCTACTGGGAGCTAGCTGAACACAGCAAGCCAATGACAAGAGACATATATCTGCAGCCACCAATAAGTGGCTATCTTCCTCTAGTGCATTGCTGAATCTGAGGATATGTGCATATGTTTTTCAACAAAGGATATCAAGAGAACAAATTAGATAATAGAGGTAAATTGGAAAGTTGTTTAAAACAGCATCCCCTATCTAAATCATGAAAGTTTGGATTGGACTTTACTGTCCTTTTAAAGTCTAGAATCACCCCTGTGTCCTTCTTGTAGCCAGGTTTATTATGGCCATTACAAACTAATGCGTAAAGGCAACAAATTAATGGCTAGATCACAAGTTTTGTCGGTAAGGATGTGCGGTGCTACCGAGCCTTTTTTTTTTCTTACCGCTCCCTTAAGCCAACGCTGGTATTACGAGTTTTTTGCAAGCCGGCGTTAGCTTCAGAAAAGTGAGCGTTGAGAAAAATTTAGCTCCACATCTCACCTCGATACCAGCGTTGCTTACGGTAGCGGTGAGCTGGCTAATTGTGTTTGTACATGATTTCCCCATAGGAAACAATGGGGCTGAGCTGGCTGAAAAAAAACCTAACACCTGCAAAAAAGCAGCGTTCAGCTCCTGTGGGAAAATAAAAAATATGTCTACATCTAACACCCTAACATGAACCCCAAGTCTCAACACCCCTAATCTTACACTTATTAACCCCTAATCTGCCGCCCCCGACATCGCCGACCCCTGCATTATATTATAAACCCCTAATCTGCCGCTCCGGACCCCGCCGCCACCTACATTATACTTATAAACCCCTTATCTGCTGCCCCCAACATCGCCGACACCTACATTATAGTTATTAACCCCTAATCTGCCCCACCAACTTTGCCACAACTATATTAAATTTATTAACCCCTAATCTGCCGCAGCCAACGTCGCCACCACTATAATAAAGTTATTAACCCCTAAACCTAAGTCTAACCCTAACACCCCCCTAACTTAATTATTATTTAAATAAATCTAAACAGTATTACTATTATTAACTAAAGTATTCCTATTTAAAACTAAATACTTACCTATAAAATAAACCCTAAGATAGCTACAATATAATTAATAATTACATTGTAGCTATTTTAGGATTTATTTTTATTTTACAGGCAACTTTGTATTTATTTTAACTAGGTACAATAGCTATTAAATAGTTAAAATAAGCACACAATTACCTGTAAAATAAACCCTAACCTAAGTTACAATTACACCTAACACTACACTATCATTAAACTAATTACCTAAACTACCTACAATTAAATTAAATAAACTAAATTACGGAAAAAAACACTTAATTACAGGAAAAAAAAAGAATTACAAGAATTTTAAACTAATTACACCTAATCTAATCTCCCTAATAAAATAAAAAAGCCCCCCAAAATAATAAAATTTCCGACGAGGAGCAGCTCCATCTTGAAGACATCCGATGCGGAGCATCCTTCCAGCACAACGAACTAACGATGAATGACGGTTTCTTTAAATGACGTCATCCAAGATGGCGTCCCTCTAATTCGGATTGGCTGAAAGGATTCTATCAGCCAATCGGAATTAAGGTAGGAAAAATCTGATTGTCTGAATTAATTAGCCAATCGGATTGAAGTTCAATCCGATTGACTGATTGGATCAGCCAATAGAATGCAAGGTCAATTCTATTGGCTGATCCAATCAGCCAATCGGATTGAACTTCAATCTGATTGGCTGATTAAATCAGCCAATCGGATTTTTCCTACCTTAATTCCGATTGGCTGATAGAATCCTATCAGCCAATTGGAATTCGAGGGACGCCATCTTGGATGACATCATTTAAAAGAACCATCATTCGTCGTTAGTTTGTCACACTGGAAGGATGCTCCGCGTCGGATGTCTTCAAAATGGAGCCACTCCTTGTTGGATGGAAGAAGATAGAAGATGCCGCTTGGATGAAGATGTCTGCCGGTCTGGATGTCCTTTTCTGCCCGGATAGTATGAAGACTTCTGCCGGTCAGGATGTCCTCTTCTGCCCCATCGGATGAAGACTTCTGCCCGGATCGGATAACTACTTGTGCCCGGCTAGGTGAAGACCGCTCAAGGTAGGGTGATCTTCAAGGGGGTAGTGTTAGGTTTTTTTAAGGGGCGATTGGGTGGGTTTTAGAGTAGGGGTGTGTGGGTGGTGTGTTGTAATGTTTGGGGGGTATTGTATTCTTTTTTTTACAGGTAAAAGAGCTGATTACTTTGGGGCAATGCAGCAAAAGGCCCATTTAAGGGCTATTTGTAATTTAGTATAGGGTAGGGAAGTTTTATTATTTTGGGGGGCTTTTTTATTTTTTTAGGGGGATTAGATTAGGTGTAATTAGTTTAAAATTCTTGTAATTCTTTTTTTTCTGTAATTTAGTGTTTTTTTTCTTTTCGTAATTTAGTTTATTTCCTTTAATTGTAATTAATTGTAGGTAGTTTAGGTAATTAGTTTAATGATAGTGTAGTGTTAGGTGTAATTGTAACTTAGGTTAGGGTTTATTTTACAGGTAATTTTGTACTTATTTTAGCTAGGTAGTTATTAAATAGTTAATAACTATTTAATAACAATTTTACCTAGTTAAAATAAATACAAAGTTGCCTGTAAAATAAAAATAAACCCTAAGCTAGCTACAATGTAACTATTAGTTATATTGTAGCTAGCTTAGGGTTTATTTTATAGGTAAGTATTTAGTTTTAAATAGGATTAATTTATTTAATTATGTTAAATTAATTTAGTTTAATTTAAATTATATTTAAGTTAGGGGGGTTTGGGGTCGGCAGATTAGGGGTTAATAATTGCAGGTAGGTGGCGACGACGCTGGGGGCGGCAGATTAGGGGTTGATAAATATAATGTAGGTGTCAGCGATGTTAGGGGGTAGCAGATTAGGGGTTCATAGGTATAATGTAGGTGGCGGTGATGTCCGGTCGGCAGATTAGGGGTTAAAAAATGTATTATACTGTTTGCGATGTGGGGGGGGGCCTCGGTTTAGGGGTTAATAGGTAGTTTATGGGTGTTAGTGTACTTGTTAGCACTTTAGTTAAGAGCTTTATGTTCCAGCGTTAGCCCATAAAACTCTTAACTATTGACTTTTAAATGCGGTAGGAGTCAGGACAGGAGAGGGTCTACCGCTCACTTCTTCCAAGACTCGTAATACCAGCGTTAGGCAAATCCCATTAAAAAGATAAGATACGCAATTGACGTAAGGGGATTTGCGGTAGCCTCGAGTCACGGAATAAAAGTGAGCGGTACACCTGTACCTGTCAGACTCGTAATACCAGCGGGCGTTAAAAAGCAGCGTTGGGACCTCTCAGCGCTGCTTTTTAAGGCTAATGCAAGACTCGTGATCTAGGCGTAAGGGTTTTTGTCAGTTAAGTTTATAAACTTAGTAGGGAATATTAGATTACTATCTTTTTCATATATAATGATCATACTTATGGAAATGAAATCCCAATTGACTGCCTTGCTTAAAATATTTTTTGTTTTGTTTCTTTATCCAGTTGGTTGAAGTGAAATAGCAGAACCCTGGCTTGACACCAATGTATGTAAAGTCAAGTGATATAGCTAGTATAGAGCAACATCTCTGAGTCATCTATTATTTAAAGGGACATTAAACACCAAGATATTAATATAAATTGTTTAATTACATGTTGTAAAATAACTGCAATATACGTTCACTATTTATTTTGTTTTCCTTTCCTGTAATTTAATTCTGAATATTGTGGGCTTTCCAATTCATGTAAACATAGAAGTACAGACACAGCTATATTGTACACAGTCATTGGTTGCACACTCTAGTAAACAATTCATAACCATTATTGGCCTCAGCAGAAAAGGTAACCTAAGTTACATTTTTGCGGCACCCAGTGTTTTATGGACATTAACATTTATTTTTAAAAATAGATGTGCAAATTGTTCTTGGACTAATCTCTGTTCTGAATACATCATTCAAGCAATGATTTATTTAGTGTTTAATGTCCCTTTAAATGCATGTTGGCTGTAAAGTCAAGTATAGCAAGATGGCACATTACTGTCTTGTCAGATCTATCCTATTTTCTGCCTATAGTCACATGCTCATCTACCGTCACATGCTCATCTACCAATGTTCAATTTGCAATATAGTGTTACAATTGTGATGACTTTCCAGTTTTTATTAGAAAGGGAGAGAGAGCCAAGTAAATATTACTATCAAGTTGTAGACAAATTCTGATAAGTCAATGCTAGTATTACGTTAAGATAGAATAAAATAGTATTTAAAATCTAATAATATTTAATTTAGTATTTTGAAATTCAATAAAAAATGAAATCATGTTAAAGGGACAGTAAAGTCATTATTAAACATTCATGATTTAGACAGAGCATACAATTTTAAACAACTTTCCAATTTACTTCTATTATTTAATTTGCTTCCTTATATTGTTATCTTTTGCTGAAAGGTTTATCTAGGTAAGCTCATGAGCAGTAAAGAACCTAGCTTCTAGCTGCTGATTGGTGGCTGCATATATATACCGATTGTCATTGGCTCACTCATGTGTTCAGTTAGAAACCAGCAGTGCATTGCTGCTCCTTCAACAAATGATACCAAGAGAATGAAACAAATTAGATAATAGAAGTAAATTAGAAAGTTGTTTAAAATTGTATTCTCTATCTGAATCATGAAATCATTTTTTGGGGTTTCATGTCCCTTTAATATTTAGAGACATTCTATATTTTCACAGCTTCCTGTTACTAAATCATGTAGAAAGAGAATTTTTAAATAGTATGTAAAGTTAAAATCTGTTGAAGGTGAACCAATGAGTTAGTTAAATTTGGGTTATTTTAATGTCAGTCCAAGTTGGTCATAAAACCCCGGTCAGTGCCGGGGTTTTATGGATAGGGCCACCTTTGTCCCAATTAGAATGGTCTGTGTCTTTTTAGTATTTTTTACATCCAAAAGTGAAGCACTACTTTTTGTAGTTGTAAAAAAAATATTTTGGTAATGTAAATTCTAACAAATATTTAATATAAAGCAAAATAAATAAATACATAAAAAAAAATAATAAAGAAAGAAAATCCCATATACCAAGTTGCATGGGTTCAGTGTCTATCTGGCTACAACAATTATTCAAGACTTAAGAATCACAATCTGTCTATTGTAGACTGATGAACAAAAATATGCAGAAATGTTACCTACATTTATGGTGTGTTGATTGATTAATGCCCCACTAATGCATCTACACTTTAGTTATTTAGTTATCTATTTTTAACTCTGGTTTTAATCATTTCTGAATTATTTGTTGCCATTGTGAAGCAATCAGTACATGAATTTAGAATTTTGAAAACAAATGCACTACATTTATTTTAAGTTTGTTTTTCTATTTTGAGTGTTAGGACCGTTCTTGTAAAATGTAACAGAAGACAAAATATTCCTTCTGTAAGATTTTATGGAAGGGAGTCAATGCCCTGAAGGTTCTCTATATATATTTTATATGCATCTGCTTACTGCAATTAACTTATCAGAGGCCATATCACAGAAATACAGTACACCTTTCAGATTTCTCTTCTTTACTAGGATTTGAAACAAAATCTATTAAAAATGGCTCCATCTAGTGGCCAGTGTCTGATTATTTTCCTATGTAACAACCTGTTTATACGTGGTAAAAAAATAATGGTTTGTTTAGTAAATAAGTCATATTCAGTGATAATATGCATATATTCCTGTAGCAAAATTGGTGTTAGATAATAATATACCTGAATGTAAAAAGTAAAACAATAAATAAAAATGATTATACAAGTATATATATATATATATAGGGAGACTACAAACAGAAAAGAGAGGAGCTCTATATAAGGGTTAATGTTAATTCTAATATTTATAAGCACAAATTTGCTGCACATTTGCTTGAGTTATCAGACATGAAAAATATTTTCAACAATGGAAAGATGTTTCTGTTATTCATAGAAAACATTAGAAACAAATCAAGTTAAACAAAAGATTTTGCATAAGGATAGTACAACGATATTGTATATGCACAATTAATACTGCGCATAGAATGTCCCTTTTTTCATTGGTTGTCACAGACACGCCTACACCAGCTTCACTAAAAAAATTAGACAATCAAAACAGGAACACAGTTTTTAAATTATTTCTTTTAAATGCAACAAATGAACAAAAAAAAAACCTTCAAGGTGACATAAACGAGCAGTAGTAATAGTATTTTATTATTTTAGTGTTACTCGAAGAGAAACATGTTACTGTCATTCGTACGAAACAATAGAAACTAATGTAAATATTTTTGCATAAGGATAGTTAAAATGATATTGTTTAGACATAACTGATTTGTATACAATGTTCCATTTTCCATTGGTTGTCAGGGACACGCCTCCACCAGTTTGACTAAAAACTAGACTTATTCCAATCAAATATGCAACAAATTAACAAAAATACTTTAAAGTGACATAAAAGGGCAATAATAAAATACTCTAATGCTTTGGGGCTCCGGATGGAGCTTGAGGGCCCGTGTTTCAGGCAAGCCTGCAGACTCGCCATAAACAGCAGTTATGAAGCAGCGGTCTAAAGACCGCTGCTCTATAACCTGTCCGCCTGCTCTGAGGAGGCGGACAGACATCACCGAAAATCAACCCGATCGAGTATGATCGGATTGATTGACACCTCCCTGCTGGAATCTGCAGAATGCGGCGTTGCACCAGCAGCTCACAAGAGCTGCTGGTGCAATGCTGAATACGGAGAGCGTATTGCTCTCCACATTCAGCAAGGTCTGGCGGACCTGATCCACACTGTCGGATCAGGTCCGCCAGACCTTTGATAAATATCCCCCTTTGAGTATTTTATTATTGAATTTATTGTTACTCTCATAGAATTATGTTTTATACCTCTGCAAAGGGTTAAAGGGATACTCAACCCACATTTTTTTCTTTTATGATTCAGATAGAGCATGCAATTTTAACCAACTTTTTAATTTGCTCCTACTATCATTTTTTCTTTGTTCTCTTGGTAACTTTATTTAAAAAAGCAGGAATGTAAGCTTACGATTCTGCCCATCTTTGGTTCAGCACCTAGGTTGTTCTTTCTGGTTGGTGGCTAAATGGTATTCACCAATCAGCAAGCGCTATCCAGGGTCTGAACCAAAAATGGGCCAACTCGTAAGCTTACATTCCTGCTTTTTCAAATAAAGATAGCAAGAAAACAAAGAAAAATGGATAAAAGGAGTAAATTAGAACGTTTCTTAGATGGACAACTGTAAAAAACCGAAACAGAGGCGCCACATGTGTAGATCAATGGATACTTTTACGATCGTATAGAAAATTGCCACTGAACCTATGTAAACAAATCGTGTGGTGTATATCTAACCATCTATACGATCGTAAAAGTTATCTTTTTGAAAAAAAACGCAAGATCACCTGTATATATAACACCAATCTTAGGAAATCAGTAGCATATTCCTAATTATAAATTTAATCTGTAAATATTAACTAATTACTGCAACAAGTGGGAGTGGGGGGAAAGGAAGGTTCTCATTGGTTCAAGTGAAGGAAGGAAGGGGAGTGTTCATTGTAAACATGTGGTTACTGAGCCCTATTTAAGGGTGATTAAGACATAGGTAGAGTATACAAGCCTGAGGAAACGGGGTTACCCCCGAGAAACGCGTCGCTGTACATCTCTATATGTTATGGGAGATTTGATTTTAACACACCAGCTGTAATGTGCTACATTACTGGCTATTTTATTCTGTATAATAAATGCTAGTTTTATGATTCACTAAGTCTGGTGTGTTTATCAATCTCCCTTCAAGTAACCCAAAGGCTGTTTAGCCTTTCTCCCCTGTTCCAACCTATAGGAAACGATCTAGGCAAGGGCTGCCTTTCAGGAGATCCACTGCTTCAGGACACCACAACGGGGATTCGTTCACACAGCCAGCTGGTTTGCTGTTTAGAATACCAGCCTGCCTCTAATAGGCACACGAGAGTGCCTTCATGTTTGTGAGTACCCCGTATCTTGTCCAGTTTGGTGTTTGTGGTATCCATTGATCTACACATGTGGCGCCTCTGTTTCTGTTTTTTACAGTTGTCCATCTAAGAAATTACATCACTTGTGAAGTGAAGACCGAGAGCTGCCTTCTTCATTTATTCCTTTCTCATACAGACTTATTTTGGGACTGTACATTTGCACCGCCTATACTGGACACCATCCAGTGCAACGTGTGTATATACACATATATACATTTTTATATTAATCATAATAACTCTTTTAATTAAGTCTGCATTTTATTTTATAATAATTTATCTATTAATTCTGTATTTTAGTTTTGTTCTCACCATAACTTTTTATGGGGTTTTTTTATAAATATTTACACTAGGGTCACCCACACCATCTGTTAAATAAGCGCCTCCTATAGGTTATCTGTGACACACTGTCACAGAGTTTCCAGTTTTCAGTAAATTAGAACGTTGCTTAAAATTGCACGCTCTATCTGAATCATGACAGAAAAAAAATGAGGGTTCAGTGTCCCTTTAACACACAAATAACATCAGTTCTGGTGCAGCAATGCACTGTTGATTATGAAATAAAGCTATTGATTGGTGGCTGCACTTTTATGCTGCCCATAATAGCCTCAGGATCCATGTTCAGTATTGGACCAATAGTGCATTGCCAAGCTAACGCATTTTGCAGGGGTTAAATACATAATTCTGACCAAGAAAAAGTTAAATATAACATGCTCTTGCCCATTAGGGATTTTTTAGTATTGATCTTTATGCCTCTTTAACATCCCTTTAACTTGTAAAAGGTAATATATACACCCTCACACACACAAACTTAAAGGGATATGAAACCCAAAATTTTTCTTTCATGATTCAGATAGAGAATACAATTTTAAACAACTTTCCAGTTTACTTCTATTATTAAATTTGTTTCATTCCCTTGGTATCATTTGTTGAAGGAGCAGCAATGCACTACTGGTTTGTAACTGAACACATGAGTGAGCCAATGACAATTGGTATATATATGCAGCTGACAATCAGCAGCTAGAACCTAGGTTCTTTGCTGCTCCTGGGCATACCTAGATAACATTTTCAGCAAATGATAACAAGAGAAGGAAGATAATTAAATAAAATAAGTAAATTGGAAAGTTGTTTAAAAATGTATGTTCTGTCTAAATCATGAATGTCTAATTATGACTTTACTGTCCCTTTAAAGGGTATACAACCTCATTCCACAGTTGCTTCATATTCACTCCTGTTTTTCAGAGGCTAGAAAGACTTTTCACAGTTTTAGAGGGCTTGTCCAGGATCAGGAAGGATTTGTTTTCTTGGTAGTAATTCAGACAGCAGACATGTATTGACCACTGCAGATATGTGTTTATCTGTTCACATTGGTAAGTATAGGGACAAATTAAATCTAGCTCTAAACTTGGGACATAGGCATCTGCAGTGGGTTTGCCATTTGGGGAACCCCTACTGTGGAATAGCTGATTTAAAAGGGGTGTTTAGCAGTAAATGCACACTAGATATAATGATGTATTCAAGGCAGAGATTAGCCTAAGAATAATATGCAGATGTATTTTCTACAATTATATCAGTTGTTTAAATATGAAAAATATCGTTATAAAGGTTTAGTTTCAATAAAGTAATGGGCACCTCAATGTTTGAAATAGTTTTCTATTTGTTGTGCAAACAAGGCTGTGTGGAAACTGTTTTGAATAATCCTATGTTCGACAGTCTCTTTTGTATATGTACTTTGTTGTCCTCAGCAGGAAGGAGAGATAAGGGGAAGCTTAAAGGGACAGGGAATCCCCAAATTTGTCTTTCGTGATTTGGATAGAACATACAGTTTTAAAAAACTTTCCAATTTACCGCTATTATCAAATTTGCTTCATTCTCTTGTTATCCTTTGCTGTAGGAAAATCATTACACTACTGGCAGCTAGTTAAATACATCTAGTTAGCCAATCACAAGATAAAAATGTTTGCATGCACCAATCAGCAGCTAGCTTCCACTAGTTTAGGATATGTGTGTATTCTATTTCAACAAGGGATACCAAGAGAATGAAGCAAATTTGAAAATAAGAAAATAGAAGTGAATTTGAAAGTGTCTTAAATTGACATTCTCTATCTGAATCATGCAAGGTTAATTTTGACTTTCCTTTGCCTTTAAAGGGACATGAAACCCATATTTTTCTTTAATTATTAAGGTAGAGCATGCCATTTTAAAGAAACTTTTAGATTGACTTATTTTAGCTCTTTCTATCCTTTGATCAAAAGTATACCCAGGTAGGCAAAGGAGCAGCAATGCACTACTTAGAGCTAGGTGCTGAATGGTGGCTGCACATATATGCCTTTTATCATTGGCTCACTGGATGTGTTCAGCTAACTCCCAGTAGTGCATTGCTTCTCCTTTAAAAGAGGATATCAAGAGAATGAAGCAAATTTGATATTAAAATAAATTGAAAATTTGTTTAAAATGATATGCTCTATCTAAATCAATAACAAAGAAATGTGGGTTTCATGTCCCTTTAAGTTAAAACATTGCAGTGCCAACTACTTTATAGAAACTCAATAGGATTCAGAAAACCCACAATTCCTCCTTACTACTGGTAACTATTTCCTTTTGAGCTTGACACTCAGGGGTAGATTTATCAAGCAGCGAATGTTGCAATCCACCCCTGAAGTTTCCGGCTTGCCGGAAACTTAAATTAAGAAGCAGCGGTCGTAAGACCTTAACTTATTCGCCACTTCTGAGGTGGCAGACAGCAATCATTCCGATACCGATCAGATACGATCGGGATGATTGACACCACCTGCTAGCGGCTGATTGGCCGCGAATGAATAGGGAGCGGCATTGCACAAGCATTTCACCAGAAATGCTTGTGCAATGTTAAATGCCGACAGCGTATGCTGTCTGCATTTATCTGTGTCGGGCGGACATGATCCGCTACAGCAAGTCATGTCCGTCCAACATTTGATAAATCTACCCCTTTAGTATCTTAATAACTCTGTTTCCTCAACAGGCAATATAAATTTTACTGATGAATATTATTTGACCCATGTGTTATTCCATTTCTATGAAAAAATGCTTGGAGTTTCCATTGGACACTAGATTTTTCTTTTCATAAATGTTTTGTAGATTATCTATTTATATAGCCTATTAGAGTGTGTATTTGTAAAAATGTATAGTTTTGCTTATTTTTAAATAACATTGTATAACTGATTTTTAGATTCCTAACCAAGCCCAAAGTTTTAAATATATACTGATGTATACAGACTTCAGACTGCTTCTGTATGTATAATGGTTCTTTTCATATGCGGGTGGGGGGTTCTGCTATCAGCTCCTTTCAGTGGGTGTCCCAGGCTTATCTCATGGACAGTGTTAAATTGGGAGCTTCTAAGTAAGTTTGTAAAAGGTTTTACACTGGATTTTTATATCAGTATCTGTCATATTATTCTTTATCGTAGTGTCTATTACATGCAGTTAAATTGAAAATTGGTGTATACTGTCCCTTTAATAACATTAGTCTATGGGTGCAAACCTTTTCTGTGACTAGCGTTGCCACCTCAGCCATGTTTTACTGGACACGTTTGAGTTACACATGCTGCAGGGTGTGCAGGGAGGAACAGGAATAGTGCTGTCCAGGATCTCTATTTGTGTGCTGTCCAGGGCTGCAATTTAAGTTCCCCTCTGCAAACCCTGCAGCATGTGTAACTCATTAGTGTACAGGAAAACATAGCCAAGGTGGCAACCCTATCTGTGACTGTATAATTCTTACACCCTTTTTATATTTTAAATACATTTTTATTTGGATATCTTGTTTTACCAAACACATTATTATTATCATTTAATTTATTTTATGTTACCCGCTAGGGACATTATATTAGACCAAGTGCTGAAGTGGTAAGAATTTACTGAATGCATTAGGACTCTGACATATGTAAGTATATTGTTATGTATGTTATTTGTGGTATGTTGTGTTAATTTATCTCCATGGAAGATAAAATGGACTTTTCTTGCTGTCTCACAATGCTGAAGGTTTTTTCTACAACAATCAATTACATAGAGCCACCAATTAGTAAATATTTTACGAGTGACAGCAGGCACAATCTATTGACTCCAGCCTCTCTAGTTTTACCAGTCTCTCCAGCCAATGTCAATTCTTAGGTTATTCTATGCAGCTGGTTCATTAAAGCTGCAATTACCTAGTAACTGGTGAAGCTGGAGCGGTTGGTTTGTGAGGCCGGTCAAGCTAGAAAAACCTCATGGTTTATAGAGCTACTGAGTAAATTGATTCTTTTTCTACAAAACACAAACATATAAGAAGCATGTGCGTTTACACTTAAAGGCACATGACACCCAAAAGTTTTACTTAATGGTTTAGCTAGATCATATTTTTAACAACTTTCCAATTTACTTCTATTACCTAATTTGCTTCATTCTCTTGGTATCCTTTGTTGAAGGAGAAGCAATGTACTACTGGGAGCTAGCTGCAAGCTAACAGCAAGAGGCATTTATGTGCAGTCACCAAACAGCTCCTTCAGAGTCTACCTAGGTATACTTTTCAACAAAGGGTGCCAAGGGAAAAAAAAAATTAGATAATAGTAATACATTGGAAAGTTATTTAAAATTGCACGATCTAACAATCACAAAAGAAAATATTTTGGTTTCATGTCCCTTTAAGCAAACTTAAATTACAACATGGCAGCACCCGTTACTTTACACACATTTGTTCAATATTTAAAAAAACCATGCATTATTATATGTAGCATTTTGTAGTATGTAATTTCTTTTAAACAGTTAATTTGTATCTATATCCAGTATTTCCATCTGTTTAAACTACCATGTGGGACTATTTGAATGTGTAAAGTAATTATTTAATGATAAAATGAGTTTAATTATATAGTCTGGACTTTATTGATATTGGTTACAAATAAACAAGCATTAAGGCTGGCTTACATTGCCAGCTCCCCTAGGCAGAAACTTAGTATGTGCCACCAGGCTAGTAAACCTAATTCTTATGTGAACTCATTATGTACAGCCATGATCACATACTTAAAAGGATTCTATACATTCTCTAATACAGTTTCTGATTGACAGTACTCTTAACTAAAAAATACATCACTTCAGTGAGAAAGTACCTTCAGGCAGTTACCCATTTACCCTAATGTAAAAATCTGGCTTTGGCACTTCTGTTAATATTAGGAAAAAATGACCTCCAGTGAAACAATGCTGTTTTACAGGGGAGGTGAGTGTAATAAATGCGTCTGTTTTTACTTTACCCTAAAAGGACAGTGTACTGTAATTTTTTCTCCCATTTAATTTTTACATAGTTATCCATTTCACTTGCTGTGGTGCGTTCAATTTTTAACAAACTCCTCTTCTTTATTTTGGTGTTTGAATTATTAAAATATCTATTTTTGCCCATGGTATACCCACCTTAATTAAAGGCTAGAGCATATCCAAACATAGCCAGCAGAATAAATTACTATCTCAATGGGGGGGGGGTGTTAAGAGAGTAGTTTAAGTTTCTAAAAAAGTATTTGAATTTCTATAAAGTAATGGGTGCCACTATATTGAAACTTAGGTTTCCCCTTATCCAATCTCTTCTGCTGAGGACAATTTGGAACAGATATAAAACAGTGGAATATGACAGCATTAAATGGACACTAAACCTAAATGTTTTTTTTCGTGATTCCGATAGAGCATGAAATTTTAAGCAACTTTCTAATTTATTCTTATTATCACATTTTCTTCATTCTCTTGGTATCTTTATTTGAAATGCAAGAATGTAAGTTTAGATGCCGGCCCATTTTTGGTGAACAACCTGAGTTGTCCTTGCTGATTGGTGGATACATTCATCCACCAATAAAAAAGTGCTGCCCAGAGTTCTGAATAAAAAAAAAAGCTTAGATGCCTTTTTTTCCAAATAAAGATAGCAAGATAACAAAGAAAAAGAAAATTTGATAATAGGAGTAAATTAGAAAGTTGATTAAAATTGCATGCTCTATCTGAATCACGAAATAAATTTTTTTAGTTTAGTGTCCCTTTAAGTAAATTATCTAGCAGTTTCCTCTCAGACATTGTTTACACATTTCAGCATTTCAGCATTCGAACACTTCATTGCCTGTTTTATATATGCCCCTAACTTTTCTGAGCAAAAATTAATAAAGGAAACCTAGGTTTCAACATGGCAGTGCCCATTTGTAAGTTCACAGTTTTAGAGTAAAATTACAGGAAAAGTTGTCAAAAAATAATGAAGTAATGAAGTAATAATAAAGTATATTTCAAACTTTTTTTTAATTACACATGAATAACTATTTTATATTGCAATTTCAATGTGTTTATTGTTCTTTTAACACTGATTTATATGTTTAAATCTAAAAGAAGACACTTTTAAATGGTTTTACAGTTTTTGATTTTTTAAAAATGCATATTCATGTCCTTAATAAACCAGTTTCTTGCAAGATGTGCAGATGCAAGACTCTCTCTTCCAACAGAACTACAGGTGTTGCTCTTATCATTCAGTGAGCATTAGAAGGAAATAAACAACGCATACTGCAGTATTAGACAGAATTTACATTTTACCATCTTTTACTTAAAGGGTCAATAAAGTTATGAATATAAAAAAACTTAGTAAATTGTGGACACTCTGCAGACTCCTAAAGGCTAACCCTGCTACAAATCTTCCCCTTATTGGCTTTAATTGATAACAACCACAAAACAGTGCACTTCATACTAACATGATGACTGTGTCTGCTAACTCAAGCTCAGATTAGTTCTTTCAAAAAAGACAAACAGTTTGGCTATTGAAATCAATTGCAGCAAAAAGATGTTAAACAACAGAAATGTTTCGTATTTACAAGGTGTTTACTGTCCTTTTTGTCATTTTTCAGCAAAAAATATATTTTTCTTAATCTCAGAGCTGGAAATGCACACTGCAAGCTTCTCAAGGCTATGCTTGCTACATATTTTTATGTTTTTATCCTGATCTATTTGTGGTTTATCATACAGCTTACATCACACAAGTCCGACCAATAGTAGAGAGGTTGAAATAACACACCAATCACGATCGAAAAACTATGTAGTATTCAGACTCGACCAGGATTGGTGGCTGCAATATGACAGATAGCCGCGATGTACACAATTCCCTCAATCGGCTGTTTGAATGACTGACACACATCACTCCCAACAGCAGCTCAGTATGAGGTCCACAGCCAATCGTGATCGATCAATAATGGGAATAGCTTAAACTCGATCACGATTGGGTAATCAGACAAAACAGATGGCTGCATAAACAAAGGACCGTAAAATATAACCACACAAGTAGAGGACCGAGTGGATATAAGTAATTAAGAACCATAAAGTTTATTTATTGAGAAAACTAAAGTAAAGTATTTGACGTTTAAAAACATAAAACAAATAAAAGGTAAAACACAACATCTGATTAAACAATCAACATCCGGTCTTTCACATTAGTTAGCGCTCAAACTATGCTAATTGGAAAGCAACACAGTATTTATAGCTACCAGTCTCAGTATGTTACCAGTCTTGATAAATGCCTGAATAGGGGCCCGAAACGCGTTGGCACAGCTGGTAAGCACTATTCCAATATTATTTTTTGCACTTGTACAATCTACACTATCGATTCTATTTTTCACAGGGACAGTTAGTATTGCATAGGAAGATACAAGGAATAACTAGGACCTCATTTGAGGACTACATCTATCAAGTAAACAAGTTGGTTACTCATATATCACTAATTGCAGGAGTCATACATCACTCACACATTGACATTCATTTTTATTTAACTTTTTTTTTTTGCCTCATTTTTTCATTTTTTCTTGTCTGCAGTGTTTGCAGTCACCTACTGTTTTTTGTAGTCACCTACTATATTGGAAACTTTTTTACACACTTTTGGATTAATTTTTTGGATACACACCTTGGATATTCAACCTCTAGCACTAGATTTTGGACACTATTTTTGTGGACACTTAACTTAAATTTAATATTTGCAGGGGCGAAACTACTATTTTTATTTATTTTTTACAATAAAAACCATTGACATGCCACTGCCTGCACTGATATCATGTGAGTGTGATGTGATGCTTCACTAGTGTCTCTGACTACAGGGGTTAGTGTTTCTGTTTTACCCATTGGTGTTTATGTGTGTGTATGTATGTATGTATGTATGTGACTGTGTGTGTATTTATGCATGTATGTGTGTGTGTATGTTTGTGGAACCAGCAAATTACAGACCTTGTTACTACAGTATGGGGGGCGGGGAGTAAACAGTGTCAGTCTATACAGTACCACTATATACAGTACGGGGGGGGCTGGACCATGTCACAGACTACTGTGGTCACTTTATAAAGTACTGGGGCGGGTAGGGTCAGGCCAGCCATCTCACCGGCAGATTACAGACTGTGTCACTAACTCACTATATACAGTACTGGTGGGTTAAACAGTGTCACTATATACAGTAATAGGGGGTCAGACCATCTCACAGACTGTGGGCACAGGGTACCTCCTTTTGCAGACATGTAATCTGATTCACATTTTTTTTTTGGGGGGGGGGGGCCTTCTTAGATTCTTGCACCTGGGCCCTGTGGTTTCTAGTTACACCTCTGAATATTTGTTATTTGTTGTGGACACCAAGTATTAACCACTGTCTAGAAGCCACTATAAATATGGATATGCAATGAGCATGTATATGTAATGATTACAACATCTATAGATTGATACATATGTAACAATGTTCCCCACTGATTGACATATTTGTCACACCACTTCCACAGATATTCCAAACACCTGTTACTCAACCCATTTTCACGTAGTAGTGAAGTTGAATTTATCAATTGTATATTCATTATATGTCAAGGTACCCTAAGAACAACGGTTTAGATTAACATATCATGGTTTAGAATCTGTACAATTTGAATGACTGTCAAGCACATACGTCACCATTCATCTTGGTGTTATTTGTATTTTATTGTAATTTATTAATCGATTGTAATAAATATTTTGGATTAGAAGATCAACACATATTTCGTTCAACCTCTAAGATCCACCTCTTAGATATCCCATTAGTGCGGTCTAATCAACCTGATCGGGACTATCTCATTTAATCTAATTACCCTTAGCAACCTCTGCCTTTCATTAGGCGCTCTGTACATCGCACACATATCTAAATCTCCCACTTTGGCTAGCTAGAAGGCCCTTTGTACAGAGCCAAAGGCTTATTTCCAGGCACTTGGTATTCTTTCTACTATATAAAGCACTTTATACAAACATTATTATTTTGACTACCCTTGTTTTCTGTTGACTCAAACTCAGGATGGCTCCTCTAAATAAGTGGTGGCTGGAATTTTGCTATTGAAAAACAGTTGCAACAAACAAGATTTTAAATTGTTTTAAAAATGTTTAGATTTGGTTGATATTATTCTATAATAACACAACAGAAATGTCTTGTAAGGTCTTTACTGTCCCTTTAAGGTACACTGTAGCAGAAGGAAAAAGCTTGCAAATAGAAGGAAACATGCTTGTGTCTACAGTGTAATAGAAAAATTAGGACTCAGATTCATATTTTAAATACTTTAGGGCTAATATCTTACCAACAAAACAGTGATAACTGAAACAAAATACCTTCTCCATACTGATTCCTTTATTATGCAAAAAGCCTTTTCTACATTTTAAGTGTCTGAGGAATTATCATTAATCACAGAATATGACACTCCCATAACCCCTAGGTAGCTACATGAGTTTGCTTACACTGTAATTAAAAGTCAGAATGAAAGCACTATAAGTCATACCGTACCTTTAAGTTAATGGCTGCATCTGACATATCAATTAAGTCAGTTCAACTACTCTGTCACGTTTTCACAATATCACAAAATCTGAGTTAGTACCATGGCTTTCGGCCAGCTGGCTTAAGTACTTATTAATTTGTAGATATCAAATTGCAGTCAAGGTTTAAAGTATTTTATATTTTTTTTACAGTATCTGAAATTGTACTTCAGTATTAAGTTGCTAATGATAAAAATGAATATACTGTATATATTCATAACATTAGCAGCTACAGACTTTTTTTAAAGTGGGATAAGCTACATGAATTTGTATAAATGTGTATATATATATATATATATATATATATATATATATATATACACACACACGTGTATTTGTTAATACTGTAACTTTTGAATTTAAAATATATAAAATTTAAAGGGACATTCCAGCCAAAATTGAAAGCCACATGGATACATTTCAGTTTTGAATAGAAGCATTTTTGTAATATATATATATATATTGACAAAAATGCTTCTAATAAAAGTTATAGCTGTTTCAAAAATGTATTTAAGTATGCACCGTGCACCAGCATTTTAAACACAGTACTTGCTTAGAGATCCTAAGGTGCTTGTATAATTTGGTAATGACTCAGGCCTAGATTTGGAGTTCGGCGGTAAAAGGGCTGTTAACGCTCCGCGGGTTTTTTTCTGGCCGCACCATAAATTTAACTCTGGTATCGAGAGTTCAAACAAATGCTGCGTTAGGCTCCAAAAAAGGAGCGTAGAGCATATTTACCGCAAATGCAACTCTCGATACCAGAGTTGCTTACGGACGCGGCCGGCATCAAAAACGTGCTCGTGCACGATTCTCCCATAGGAAACAATGGGGCAGTTTGAGCTGAAAAAAAACCTAACACCTGCAAAAAAGCAGCGTTCAGCTCCTAACGCAGCCCCATTGTTTCCTATGGGGAAACACTTCCTACGTCTGCACCTAACACTCTAACATGTACCCCGAGTCTAAACACCCCTAACCTTACACTTATTAACCCCTAATCTGCTGCCCCCGCTATCGCTGACCCCTGCATTACACTTTTAACCCCTAATCTGCCGCTCCGTAAACCGCCGCCACCTACGTTATCCCTATGTACCCCTAATCTGCTGCCCTAACATCGCCGACCCCTATGTTATATTTATTAACCCCTAATCTGCCCCCCACAACGTCGCCGACACCTGCCTACACTTATTAACCCCTAATCTGCCGAGCGGAGCTCACCGCTATTCTAATAAATGTATTAACCCCTAAAGCTAAGTCTAACCCTAACACTAACACCCCCCTAAGTTAAATATAATTTTTATCTAACGAAATAAATTAACTCTTATTAAATAAATGATTCCTATTTAAAGCTAAATACTTACCTGTAAAATAAATCCTAATATAGCTACAATATAAATTATAATTATATTATAGCTATTTTAGGATTAATATTTATTTTACAGGCAACTTTGTAATTATTTTAACCAGGTACAATAGCTATTAAATAGTTAAGAACTATTTAATAGTTACCTAGTTAAAATAATAACAAATTTACCTGTAAAATAAATCCTAACCTAAGATATAATTAAACCTAACACTACCCTATCAATAAAATAATTAAATAAACTACCTACAATTACCTACAATTAACCTAACACTACACTATCAATAAATTAATTAAACACAATTGCTACAAATAAATACAATTAAATAAACTATCTAAAGTACAAAAAATAAAAAAGAACTAAGTTACAGAAAATAATAAAATATTTACAAACATAAGAAAAATATTACAACAATTTTAAACTAATTACACCTACTCTAAGCCCCCTAATAAAATAACAAAGCCCCCCAAAATAAAAAATTCCCTACCCTATTCTAAAATACAAATATTACAAGCTCTTTTACCTTACCAGCCCTGAACAGGGCCCTTTGCGGGGCATGCCCCAAGAATTTCAGCTCTTTTGCCTGTAAAAAAAAACATACAATACCCCCCCCCCAACATTACAACCCACCACCCACATACCCCTAATCTAACCCAAACCCCCCTTAAATAAACCTAACACTAATCCCCTGAAGATCTTCCTACCTTGTCTTCACCATACCAGGTTCACCGATCCGTCCTGGCTCCAAGATCTTCATCCAACCCAAGTGGGGGTTGGCGATCCATAATCCGGTGCTCCAAAGTCTTCCTCCTATCCGGCAAGAAGAGGACATCCGGACCGGCAAACATCTTCTCCAAGCGGCATCTTCTATCTTCTTCCATCCGATGACGACCGGCTCCATCTTGAAGACCTCCAGCGCGGATCCATCCTCTTCTTCCGACGACTAGACGACGAATGACGGTTCCTTTAAGGGACGTCATCCAAGATGGCGTCCCTCGAATTCCGATTGGCTGATAGGATTCTATCAGCCAATCGGAATTAAGGTAGGAATTTTCTGATTGGCTGATGGAATCAGCCAATCAGAATATAGTTCAATCCGATTGGCTGATCCAATCAGCCAATCAGATTGAGCTCGCATTCTATTGGCTGTTCCGATCAGCCAATAGAATGCGAGCTCAATCTGATTGGCTGATTGGATCAGCCAATCGGATTGAACTATATTCTGATTGGCTGATTCCATCAGCCAATCAGAAAATTCCTACCTTAATTCCGATTGGCTGATAGAATCCTATCAGCCAATCGGAATTCGAGGGACGCCATCTTGGATGACGTCCCTTAAAGGAACCGTCATTCGTCGTCTAGTCGTCGGAAGAAGAGGATGGATCCGCGCTGGAGGTCTTCAAGATGGAGCCGGTCGTCATCGGATGGAAGAAGATAGAAGATGCCGCTTGGAGAAGATGTTTGCCGGTCCGGATGTCCTCTTCTTGCCGGATAGGAGGAAGACTTTGGAGCACCGGATTATGGATCGCCAACCCCCACTTGGGTTGGATGAAGATCTTGGAGCCAGGACGGATCGGTGAACCTGGTATGGTGAAGACAAGGTAGGAAGATCTTCAGGGGATTAGTGTTAGGTTTATTTAAGGGGGGTTTGGGTTAGATTAGGGGTATGTGGGTGGTGGGTTGTAATGTTGGGGGGGGTATTGTATGTTTTTTTTTACAGGCAAAAGAGCTGAAATTCTTGGGGCATGCCCCGCAAAGGGCCCTGTTCAGGGCTGGTAAGGTAAAAGAGCTTGTAATATTTGTATTTTAGAATAGGGTAGGGAATTTTTTATTTTGGGGGGCTTTGTTATTTTATTAGGGGGCTTAGAGTAGGTGTAATTAGTTTAAAATTGTTGTAATATTTTTCTTATGTTTGTAAATATTTTATTATTTTCTGTAACTTAGTTCTTTTTTATTTTTTGTACTTTAGATAGTTTATTTAATTTTATTTATTTGTAGCAATTGTGTTTAATTAATTTATTGATAGTGTAGTGTTAGGTTAATTGTAGGTAATTGTAGGTAGTTTATTTAATTATTTTATTGATAGGGTAGTGTTAGGTTTAATTATATCTTAGGTTAGGATTTATTTTACAGGTAAATTTGTTATTATTTTAACTAGGTAACTATTAAATAGTTCTTAACTATTTAATAGCTATTGTACCTGGTTAAAATAATTACAAAGTTGCCTGTAAAATAAATATTAATCCTAAAATAGCTATAATATAATTATAATTTATATTGTAGCTATATTAGGATGTATTTTACAGGTAAGTATTTAGCTTTAAATAGGAATTATTTATTTAATAAGAGTTAATTTATTTCGTTAGATAAAAATTATATTTAACTTAGGGGGGTGTTAGTGTTAGGGTTAGACTTAGCTTTAGGGGTTAATACATTTATTAGAATAGCGGTGAGCTCCGGTCGGCAGATTAGGGGTTAATAATTGAAGTTAGGTGTTGGCGATGTTAGGGAGGGCAGATTAGGGGTTAATACTATTTATGATAGGGTTAGTGAGGCGGATTAGGGGTTAATAACTTTATTATAGTAGCGCTCAGGTCCGCTCGGCAGATTAGGGGTTAATAAGTGTAGGCAGGTGTCGGCGACGTTGAGGGGGGCAGATTAGGGGTTAATAAATATAACATAGGGGTCGGCGATGTTAGGGGTAGCAGATTAGGGGTACATAGGGATAACGTAGGTGGCGGCGATTTGCGGTCGGAAGATTAGGGGTTAATTATTTTAAGTAGCTTGCGGCGACGTTGTGGGGGGCAAGTTAGGGGTTAATAGATATAATACAGGGGTCGGCGGTGTTAGGGGCAGCAGATTAGGGGTACATAAGTATAACGTAGGTGGCGGTCGGCAGATTAGGGGTTAAAAATTTTAATCGAGTGGCGGCGATGTGGGGGGACCTCGGTTTAGGGGTACATAGGTAGTTTATGGGTGTTAGTGTACTTTAGGGTACAGTAGTTAAGAGCTTTATAAACCGGCGTTAGCCAGAAAGCTCTTAACTCCTGCTATTTTCAGGCGGCTGGAATCTTGTCGTTAGAGCTCTAACCCTCACTGCAGAAACGACTCTAAATACCGGCGTTAGGAAGATCCCATTGAAAAGATAGGCTACGCAAATGGCGTAGGGGGATCTGCGGTATGGAAAAGTCGCGGCTGAAAAGTGAGCGTTAGACCCTTTAATCACTGACTCCAAATACCAGCGGGCGGCCAAAACCAGCGTTAGGAGCCTCTAACGCTGGTTTTGACGGCTACCGCCGAACTCTAAATCTAGGCCTCAGTTTGTTAATTGCTGACATGATACAAGCCCACTGGCACTCTGAGAAGCTGCCCACTGGCACTCTGAGAACCTGCAGTATTTAAAATGCTGGGGAACTGAGAATATCTAGATATACTTCAAATGCACGTGAAGAGAAAAATACTAAAACTAAAACAGTGATAACTATTACTATAAGCATTTTTGCCAATACAAGTATATTGCAAATATGTTTCTTTTCTAAGATGTAATTAATGTACGTACATTTAAATTTTCGCCTGAATGTCCCTTTAACTTAATACATATTTATGATTAAAATGTTAATTCTGCTGAGACAAATGAAATAGAAATAATGAAATAATTATTTAACAAAAACAAACAAGTTATCCACAAAATATTCTTGACCATTAGTTGCAATCAAATAACAACCACTTTTTAATCTTTAAATGAGGGCTGAAATGTTGACCTACATTAATTGCAGACAAGCACTTTAAGATCATGAATTTAGATGGTATTTTGGGTTATACCATGTGTGCAGTTATGAAGGGCCCCTATTGGAGGGGGGCTCTGGCTCACAAGCCTGTAATTCAATCCATTTTTAAAAAATTCACTTTGCAGTCCCCTGATCCTCTAATGCAGTAACTTTCAACTAGGACTTTGGGGCATGGATTTGACATATCATTCAGGATAGGGTGAACACAACAGATGTCAAATTGCTTATAGTATTTTTCTCTAACTATAAACGCTAAAATCCTGAATTGTCTATCCCTAAATAATTTGTAACATTATATCTATATATTTCTTGGTTTCTAATATTTTAACCTTGATTTGTACATGTTATTTTTTATATTTATACCATTAGGTGAATCCTAAAGTATTCAAGGTTAATAAAAACACATATAAATACATCAAGGATGTCACATTTCTTTCATAATTAACTCCATTGTGTCTCAAAGCCAAAAAAAAAAAAATGTTTGGAAGTAGAAATGAACAAAGACAATATTTTAAGTTTGGATTAATTATTTGTCAGAGGGAAAAAAATGTTATTAAATGGTTCATGTGGGTATATATATATATATATATATATATATATATATATATATATATATATATATATATATATATATATATATATATATATATATATATATATATATATATATATATATATATAAATATATATATATATATATATATATATATATATATATTTTGAAGAACACAGGAATTTAAAGTATTTCTAATGCACCTTCGGCTTTAGAGCAATTCCTAAAGTGGTGGGTTGGAGGGGGCATGTCCATGCAGCGGGCATGTTAAGGCGAAAAACTAGTAGCTCTGAGTCATAAGATGATGATCCACTGATTATCTGAATTATAAGATCCATAGACCCTTTGAAATGATATATGAGAAGAAAGTGCAGTATTTGACACTAATTTTATTTTATTCGTATCAACTTGAGCCCTAGTCCAGACAGCTGAAGACTTAAGCTGCCCCCCCCCCCACCACCACCACGGTTATCTGGGAAGAACAGTGAGTGTTGGACTGTAATCAATGCCAACAACTAAAAATCATGGAGAGTATATCAGCATATTTGAGGAGCATAGGCACAGATTCCTTTTAGAATTGGAGCACCCTCACATGCCTGTGGGGGAGACATAGTGGAGGCAACAAAGCACAAGCAAGACTCATCACTAAATAAGGCTTAGTGTATAGTGCTTGCAGAGACATCACATGGGAGGACGTGATTATTACATCTGGTGTTTAGATGAATGTCACTACAGTCCTTTATGATTGCGAATCAGTGAGGCCTAACATCGCTACTCCCCCAGATGTTGCTTCTCCCCCAAGCATAGTAATAAACCCGGTTTGCAACCCTTACACTATGTCAACTAAGTCAATGGCGAAGGAGATCACAACAGCAGATGTTTCATTTGGAAGTAAGACTTTCACCTGGGAAGAATATTACTTTGAGCGGAGAGGTCTCGGCTACGCTGGAGAGACAGACTTTTGGCTTGGGGAAATAGTTGCAACATCTCCTATAACAGAGACTAGAGTTTTCCAGGGTAGAGGCTCCTTGGAGGACTGCAGAATTGTTTTTCTGGGATTCTATCACTTTGTAGGACTTTTGAGATGGGCTCCTTATCTGGGGGTGAGTGAGATCCAAGTCTGTAATTGTAACTTGACTTTCTTAGCATTGTAATTATGGGTATATGTATAATATTAAGATATATGACTAATGATGGCTAAGTAGTCTGATGCACACATACTGTATATTAATTGTGCAGCTTTGATGCAAAGGGATTGCGGTGACTAAAGTAGCTCCAGAGACTTAACTAAAACAGAGTTCCTTTGCTGGATATAGGATTTATTTTTTTTTTTATAGCCTTTTGATGATTTCCTAAAGAACTTAAGAAGTAACTTTGCCTTTGTTTTATTGTTCAGTATGGGATTTACAGAGACAGAATACCTTGTTTAAGAAGTTACTTCATTTCTCGTGTTAGTCCCAGTGCTAACCTTAATGACAATACGATTAATATATGTATTCGATAAATACTA
The DNA here is from genome assembly GCF_027579735.1 of Bombina bombina. NCBI lineage: Eukaryota > Metazoa > Chordata > Amphibia > Anura > Bombinatoridae > Bombina > Bombina bombina. The sequence goes on along the minus strand of NC_069504.1, from coordinate 1,013,180,356 downwards.
CTCCTGTAAGTTGAGGTTGATGCTGATATATTTGCATTTGTTACAGCTGCTCCACTCTGCCTTCTCTTGGGCTTATTTTTATGTCACATGAGATAGTAGCTAACTAGCTATAAAGAGCTTGTTCCACACAGTTAGATTTCTTTAGTTTGAAATTTTAATAGTTCCTTCTCTAACTACTTGAACTTATGCTTTTTATATAGTTTGTCTAACTAATTACTTTTTTTTTTTTCTATTAGGGGGCTTTGCAGAGTGCCTGTAAAGACTATTTCTTTCATACAGGTGGTGAGAGTCCATGACTAATTACTTTTGGGATTAACTCTTCTCTACCACTTAGAGGAGGCAAAGATTCCCAAACTATTTAGCATGGGTGGTTTTTGGTGGTTGTAGATATGTAACAGATTTTGGGGGTCAAAGTTAGAAAAGTGTGTTTTTTTTTAATTTTTCCTCATATTTTATAATTTTTTTATAGTAAATTATAAGATATGATGAAAATAATGGTATCTTTGAAAGTCCATTTAATGGCAAGAAAAATGGTATATAATATGTGTGGGTACAGTAAATGAGTAAGAGGAAAATTACAGCTAAACACAAACACCGCAAAAATGTAAAAATAGCCTTGGTCCCAAACGGACAGAAAATGGAAAAGTGCTGTGGTCATTAAGGGGTTAAAGGGACTATAGGAATCCAAACCTAGATCGTGGGACAGAACTTGTAAAAATGTAGTGTAGGATCTATAACGTGCATCTACATAGCTTAGACATTCTGAGATGAGTACATATTATAATATCCCTCCTAAATTAGACTTTGAGACAATGCGTTTCTGATCACTTCTACACAGTTGAGGGAATTTGCCAAATTCTGGATTACAGTCATTAAAGACACTAGACTAGTCGTACACTGTGTGACTCTCTTTGAGCTATATTTTAAATTACTGATGAGATGGCACTGGTTTCTCTGTAGGCTCCATAAAGTTTCTAACTTAAATTCCCCAATTGCTGGAGGTCTTGTGGAGGTACTGGAAATTTACTACATATCTAGTGGAGATGCCCATTCATAACAAACCTATGGAGTGAAGCATTAGACCTATGTGCCCGACTAGGTCTACCAAAGAGTAGTAGCCAAGAAATGTGAATACTCCACCTAGAAATTCCCAAAAATGCCAGAATTAAAGAATTTTCTGTACATATACATTATGATGGCAGTTAAAATGTATTTAGAAAGACACTTGAAGCAACAGTCAACTCCAACAATTCAAAAAGTAATATAGAGTCTCAACTATATTAGAAAATTGAGGAAACTGTCTTTTTTATATAGAGGGATCCCAGACTTACACTTTGAAATATAGGAGAAGTGAGACTGTCTCTTCCCTAATCCTATTCCTCAAATGTTATAGTCTATCCTATACTTTGAAGGATGCAGTTGGAGAGCCAGTCCAGGACACCCCTCTCTCCTATCGCCCCCCCCCCCTTTCCTTCTCTCTCTTTTTTGTTTCTCTTTCTCTCTTCAGGAAGTCATGGAATATAAACATTCTTTCCTCACTAAAATCATAGATGTTGATTAATTGATTGTTCTTTAAGATGTCTAACTGTTACAGTTCTCTTTTAAATGGTTATGTTGATTAATAAATTCTGATATCCCTAGACTACTCTGTTAAAGTAGAATCACTTCATTGAGGAAGAGATTATACTCTTCCCTGTAAGATTGACTATTTTCAAGTTCTGATCATCACAGTAGTGATCCCTGACTTATCTGTAATCCTGATAGCTCCAGCATGGCCTCAGATTATTTTTTTATGCAAATCTGGTTCAAATGTCTAGTTGCCCTCCTTGCCCTCTTCCTCTGCAGTTAGACTTTCTCTCCCAAGGTCTGTTTTCCATCTGGGGCTCAAGTCTCTGAACTTGATGGCATGGAAATTGAATTGTTAGTTCTTAAACATAGGGGTTTCTATGATTCTGTAATTGAAACCTTGATTCAGGTTTGTAAGCATGTAACTAAGAAGATCTATCACAAGGTCTAGAAGGCCTTTAATTCTTGGTTTAAAGATTCTTGGTATTCTTTCAGAATTCCTAGGATTCTGTAGTTTTTGCAGGATGGTCTAGATAATGGCCTATCTGACACTTCTCTGAAGGGGCAGATTTCTGCTCTTTCAGTATTATTCCACAGAAAGAATGCTAATCTTCCTGGTATTCATATTTTAAGGTTCTGGTTTGTATTAAAACTGTTATCAAGCCTATTTCGCCTCCATGGAATCTTAACTAGGTGTTAGGGGTTTGCAGGGTACTCCTTTTGAACTTAGGCATAAATTTATCGGTGTGAGGCGGACATGATACGCTACATTGTATCATGTCACTCGCACTATGATAAATTGGCACCTGTGACTGTAATTTCCAATGGAAACAACAAATTTACAATTAATTTTAACAAAAGTCTTACATCATAAAAATTCCAACAAAATAAAAGAAACTCTCATTCAATGCAAACAGAACATATAGGGTTAATTACAATCCTTTATTAAAGTTTATCTAATGATTTATCTACCAAATGTATCATTAAAGGGACAGTCTACAATGGACTTTTTATTATTTAAAAAGATAGATAATCCCTTAATTTCCCATTACCCAGTTTTGCATAACCAACACAGTTATATTAATATACTTTTTACTTCTGTTATTACCTTGTATCTAAGCATCTTCTGACAGCCCCCTGATCACATTACTTTTCATTTATTATCTATTGACTAGCATTTAGTACTGTGTTGCGTTAACGCTTAAAGGGACATTAAACACTAATTAAATACTACATAAAGTGATGCATTCAAAGAAAAGATTAGTCTGAGAATAACATGTAGATGTATTTTTAAAAGGTAAATTAGCTATTTAAATATTGACAAAATAAGAGTAAAGTTATAGGGGTCAATTTATCAAGCTCCGTACGGCCAATCGGATTTTTCCTACCTTAATTCTGATTGGCTGATAGAATCCTATCAGCCCATTGGAATTCGAGGGACGCCATCTTGGATGACGTCATTTAAAGGAACCCTCATTCGTTGTCTAGTCGTTGGTCAAGGATGATGTTCCGCGTCGGAGGTCTTCAAGATGGTGCCGCTCCGCTCCGGAAGGATGAAGAAAGAAGATGCCGCTTGGATGAAGATTTCTTCCGGTCTGGATGTCCTCTTCTGCCCGGATAGGATGAAGACTTCGGACCCTCTGGAGGACCTCTTCTTGCCGGATTGGATGAAGAGTTCGGCCCGGCTGGGTGAAGATGGATCAAGGTAGGGTGATCTTCAGGGGTTAGTGTTAGGTTTTTTAAGGGGGGATTGAATGGGTTTTAGAGTAGGGGTATGTGGGTGGTGGGTTTTAATGTTGGGGGGATTATTTTTTTTACAGGTAAAAGAGCTGATTACTTTGGGGCAATGCCCCGCAAAAAGCCCTTTGAAGGGCTATTTATAATTTAGTGTAGGGTAGGGAATTTTATTATTTTGGGTGGCTTTTTTATTTTATTAGGGGGATTAGATTAGGTGTAATTAGTTTAACATTTTGTAATTTCATTTTTATTTTCTGTAATTTAGTGTTTTTTTTCGTAATTTAGTTTATTTAATTTAATTGTATTTAATTGTAGGTAGTTTAGGTAATTAATTTAATTATAGAGTAGTGTTAGGTGTAATTGTAACTTAGGTTAGGGTTTATTTTACAGGTACTTTTGTATTTATTTTAGCTAGGTAGTTATTAAATAGTTAATAACTATTGTGCCTAGTTCAAATAAATACAAACTTGCCTGTAAAATAAAAATAAATCCTAAAATAGCTACAATGTAACTATTAGTTATATTGTAGCTATATTAGGGTTTATTTTATAGGTAAGTATTTAGTTTTAAATAGGAATAATTTATTTAATTATAGTAATTTTATTTAGATTTATTAAAAATAGATTTAAGTTAGGGGGGTGTTAGGGTTAGGGTTAGACTTAGGTTTAGGGGTTAATAACTTTATTATAGTAGCGGCGACGTTGGGGGCGGCCGATTAGGGGTTAATAATTGTAGGTAGGTGTCGGCAACGTTGGGGGGGGGGCAGATTAGGGGTTAATAAAATGTAACTAGTGTTTGTAAGGCGGGAGTGCGGCGGTTTAGGGGTTAAAACATTTATTATAATGGCGACGATGTCCGGTCATCAGATTAGGGGTTAATAATTGTAGGTAGGTGGCGGCGACGTTGGGGGGGGCAGATTAGGGGTTAATAAGTGTAAGATTAGGGGTGTTTAAACTCGGGGTTCATGTTAGGGTGTTAAAATATTTTCCCATAAGAAACAATGGGGTTGCGTTACTTTTTTGCAGGTGTTAGGTTTTTTTTTCAGCCGTCTCAGCCCCATTGTTTCCTATGGGGAAATCGTGTACGAGCACGTTTTAGCCAGCTTACCACTACCGTAAGCAACGCTGGTATTACAATGAGAAGTGGCGCTAGATTTGCTCAACGCTCACTTATCTGAGGCTAACGCAGCCATTTAGAAAACTTGTAATACCAGCGTTGTTTAAAGTGAGCGCTGAAAAAAGGCTCGTTAGCAACGGAAGTTTTTACAGACAAAACTTGTAATCTAGCCGACTGTTTTTATAAAATATATATTTATAAAAGTATTGTAATTGTTTACATTTGCTATACTTTTACAGAACATAGCAAGTCAACCATCACATCTGTCTGTTTTTATGAGTGATGTGTGGTAATTAGAAAACTGATGATTTGATAACTGGTTTGTAATTAAATTGTTGTCTTCACTCATTTCCATTGAGGATTGCAATAGTAAAGGTCAAGAGTTTTACTGCAAAGCCACAAAGGGATGTGGTTCAGTGTTATTATAGAAATCTTAACAAGATCAGTCAGTAGATAGCTTTGTTCAATCTGCAAATGGATTAAGACACATAAAACATTTTGATGGGATAAGATTAGAGAAAGAGTGTTACTCAGAGCAAACATTTTATAAACCACAAATTAAATAAATATAAAACATTTTGATGGGACAATATTAGAGAAAGAGTGTTACTCAGAGCAGATACTTTATAAACCACAAACTAAAAAAATGTTAATAAATTTCACATTGCTTAAATAAAACAATGGTTAGTACTTGCAAAATAGAATGTAAGTAACATATACAAGCACAATAGAAAGAGAGTGCAAACGATCAGAATAATCACAATAATGTTTGCACCTCATTTGCAATCTAGCCTGTAAAGTTTACCATCACTTTAAATGTGTGGCTTCCTCTACTATTGTAAAAGGTAAACTGCCCTTTACAACTTGTAGTACCAAATGTAAAACATTCTCTATTATTTCATATAATAACAAACAATTGTGCAAAATATATACACACAGTGCACCAAATGTGTTTATAAAAAAACTAATAAAATTTAACAGTTCAACCAATAATCTTTTATCGATTCTGCACAGCTGGCTGATGTTCCCCAGAAGAAGAAATAGAAGAAAAATATCATAGTGTAAAGTTACAAATGTAGAATCCTTTACATATGGATACTAGTACTCACATTCTTCAGAGCTATGTTAGCTCTAAGTAAATAGCGCAATACAAATCCTTAAGGTATCCGGATCCCTTCTTTAGATAAAAAAAAACCTCTCGCCTAGATTTAGAGTTTTGTCGGTAAAGACCCGCGGTGCTAACGCTGCTTTTTTTTTTCAGCGCACCCTTAAGACAACGCTGGTATTTAGAGTTGTCTGAGTGGCTGCGTTAGGCTCAGAAAAGGGAGCGTTGAGCATAATTTAGCACCACTTCAACCCTCAATACCAGCATTGCCTACGGTAGCGGTAAGCTGGAAAAACGTGCTTGTGCACGGTATCCCCATAGGAAACAATAGGGCTGAGCAGAAGAGGTCCTTCATCCGGTAGAAGTCTTCATCCATGCGGCGTCTTCAATCTTCATCCATCCGGGGCAGAGCCATCTTCCAAGGAGCCGACGCGGAGCCAGCCTCTTCATCCGGAGTCTTCTAACACAATGACGGTACCTTTAAGTGACGTCATCCAAGATGGCATCCCTTCAATTCCAATTGGCTGATAGGATTCTATCAGCCAATCGGAATTAAGGTAGGAAAAATCTGATTGGCTGATTCAATCAGCCAATCAGATTGAAGTTCAATCCGATTGGCTGATCCAATCAGCCAATCGGATTGAGCTTGCATTCTATTGGCTGTTATAATGTAGGTTGCAGCGGTGTCCAGTCGGCAGATTAGGGGTTAAAAAATGTATTTGAGGGTTTGCGAGTTGGGGGCCCTCAGTTTAGGGGTACATAGGTAATTTATGGGTGTTAGTGTACTTTATAGCACAGTAGTTAAGAGCTTTATGTTCCAGCGTTAGCCCATAAAGCTCTTAACTACTGACTTTTTTTAGCAGTAGGAGTCTTGTTGGTAGAGGGTCTACCGCTCACTTCTTCCAAGACTCCAAATACCAGCGTTAGGCAAATCCCATTGAAAAAATAGGATACGCAATTAACAAAGGGGATCTGCGGTAGCCTGGAGTCACGGATAGAAAGTGAGCGGTTGACCCTTTCCTGCCTGACTCTAAATACCAGCGGGCGGTAAAAAGCAGCGTTAGGACCCCTTAACGCTGCTTTTGACGGCTAACGCCAAACTCTAAATCTAGGCCTCTATTACTTAAAAACAAGGTACATACTACCACTTAACAAGGAATACAACTGGTAGCATCCTTGAAAAAGACACATACAGGGGTGAATTGTACGTTGGACTGAATACAAGGGGAGAGCCACAAAGGAGAGGAGAAGCCGGTACACACTGCAAACATATTATTAGATTCATATCCCAAAGAGGGCAAAGTTCTTATACTCACCACCAGTTGTATTATTTGTTAAGTGGTAGTATGTGCCCTGTTTTTAAGTAATAAACTTTTTTTATCTAAAGAAGTGATCCGGATAACCTTGCAATTTGTATTGCGCTATTTACTTAGGGCACTAGCCTAACTCTGAAGAATGTATCCATATGTGAAGGATTCTACATTTGTAACTTGCTACATTATGACATTTTGTTTCTATTTTTTCTTTTGAGAAACACCAGCCAGCTGTGAAGAATCAATGAAGGATTATTGGTTGAACTTTTATATATTATTGGTTTGTTTATAAACTCATTTGGTGCAACTTTCTTACAGCTGCTTTATTGCCCCATTTAAGAAATTGTGGGCAGAAAATGTTCCCAAGCAGGGACCCTGTCTACCACCAGCATTTGCATCATTATCTGGCAGAAGTTACCATTGCAAATAAAATCTCCTATGCATTCCCAACCCATGCTCTCCCACAACCAATCCTATGTTGTCAATCACTCCAGATGGACAGATTAGTAAAGTGAGATTTAATGGTTTTAACATCTGCAGCTTTACAAATAGAGGTTACTATACCAAATTTTAAATGTAATATACTTTAAAGCTTTGTCTAATTATAGGTTCATTTTGATTTAATTATGTGACTTTTTAACAATAATGCCTTAAGTAGGAAATCAGTATAATTCTTCAGAATAGTAGTTTAATAAATATAAATAAAAAAGGTAATTCCAGCTATAGGCTTCGGAACACGCACAAAGAACCAAAAACTCAACATTCATAAAACAAAAAAACACAAGATTATTCAATTCCTTAGTGCTAATAAAATTTTTATGTGAGTACAACTAATGATGGGAAAATTAACAACAGATCAAGCATATGGAACATTGAATCTATTTGAAAAGAATGTGCAATGATATTAACTAAAGATGTTGTCAGGAAACATGACCTTTTTTGTATAGCACCCCAAGATGATTTTATTGAACAAAGTGACAGTAAAAGTTGATACTGTTCTTTCCCCTATAAACATTTTTATTAGTGTTCAACATTGTTCCCCTTTTTTTTTTTATCTATTTATTCATTAAGCTCAGGGTTCTACAGAAAATTTAATCTAGCCCAGCAAGTGCATATTTTATTAGAATGATATGTATATCCAGGATATTTTAAAAGCTTGTCGAATCTTGAGAGAATAAAAATTGCATCACAAAAGTGGCTTAAAGATTAAAGTTAAACCTAAAGCCAATGTCAAAATTAACTACTTAATTTCTGTAAATAATCCTCAAATTTGCAGTAGTACATTTAAGACTACATTGCTACATAATATGAACTTGTTCTTCTTATGCTATCTCGGAAAAGCAATCATTGGGGAGAGAATTGACCAAAAGTCAAACACAGTTGAAAACAGGATCTTTGGTTCATTAATGTGCTATCTGAAATGAAACATTGCTTCTAAAATAATGAGTCATTCACTTGAACGTGGAGACTGTAAATCATCTAAGCAGTATGGTGACTCATTGCATAGTGTTTTGGAGTGATTGGAAAATATGTGTTTCATATGTTCATTGAACTTCTTAAACAGTTTAATTTTATGTAAAATCATCATTGCATGCCATTGCCATCATTTATATGGTCAACAAGAGCATAAAAATGAAACTGTTGCACTTGGTCATGAAAAAGCAAAACACTTATAAAAAATTCTATTAGGAATTCCAGAATGGATAGTTTTTAATTAAATGTTTGTTGCTAGCAATTTATTTACTCAACATATAAACACAGCAAATATTTGAGGCCAACATTGTTGTAAAAATCTAATTAGATATTGTGACTAGCACTAAGGTTTTTTTCCTTCAACATTTCTTTAAAAAGGACATTAAATTCATTTTTCTTTGCTGAAGCTAAAGGATGATATTTTAATATATTTTTGTAAAGCATATGTTTTTGTATCTAAACCCCCCCTCTTTTTTTAGGGGGTTTACTTTGTTTGCTGTAGGATGTGTCACTATCCCCTACGTATACATTTCATCTTTCAAAATTGATGTGATGTTTTAGAAACATAAATCAAACAATTCAGCCAAATCTTTAGTTCCGAATATTCAAAATACTTTGTATTTTGAATATTTGGTGCCCCGTGCTATTCAGTATACATCTTGTTTTAAACTAAATTAATGCAACCATTTGTGGAGCATTTACATTCGTTTCCATTAAACAAATGTAAAAGTTAATTTGCTACAAGTAAAAAAGTTTGCCTGTAGCATAAAATATTTATCTTTAACAAGCTGGAGAGCCCTGCTAATCCCAATTCTTCTTCACAGAGCCCTGGGTGTACATTCATAGGAGGCAAAGGGGGGTAGTTATCAACGTGTCAACTTTCCTGCCTTCGCCGGCCCAATACGCCCGCCTAAGCTCGCCTCCCATCGCCGCCGTGGACCTGAAAAAATTTGCCTAAGTTATCAAGTAAAGCTGTCAAAAAGCCGCGGGGCGATGAGCAGCGGACTGTGAGAGTTATCACTCATCCGATCTCGCTGCTCTTTGGCTGCTTGACAGCTTTCTTGCTAGCCTGTCACTAAGCACTCACACTAAACTACACTGTTCTACCCCCTATACCGGCGCCCCCGGAGCCCCCCGCAACTAAATAAAGTTACTAACCCCTAAACCGCTGCTCCTAGACCCTGCCGCAAGTCTTATAAATGTATTAACCCCTAAACCGCCGCTCCCGGACACAGCTGCCACCTACATTATACCTAGTAACCCCTATCCTGCCCCCCCTATACCGTCGCCCTCTATAATAAAGTTATTAACCCCTATCCTGCTGATCCGTCACCTCTCCGCAAATAAATAAATAATTTAACCCCTAAACCGCCGCTCCCTGAACCCGCTGCAACCTATATTAAATTTATTAACCCCTATCCTGCCCCACCTACACCGTTGCCACCTATAATAAATTTATTAACCCCTATCCTGCCCCCCACTACACCGCCGCCACTGTAATAAAATTATTAACCCCTAAACCTAAGTCTAACACTAAACCTAACACCCCCTAACTTAAATATTAATTAAATAAATCTAAATAATATTTCTATTATTAACTAAGTTAATCCTATTTAAAACTAAATACTTACCTATAAAATAAACCCTAATATAGCTACAATATAAATAATAATTATATTGTAGCTATCTTAGGATTTATTTTTATTTTACAGGTACCTTTCAATTTATTTTAACTAGGTACAATAGCTATTAAATAGTTATTAACTATTTAATAGCTTACCTAGCTAAAATAAAGAGAAATGTACGTGTAAACTAAAAACTAACCTAAGTTACAATTACACCTAACACTACACTATACTTTAATAAATTAATCCTATTTAAAACTAAATACTTACCTGTAAAATAAACCCTAAGATAGCTACAATATAATTAATAATTACATTGTAGCTATCTTAGGATTTATATTTATTTTACAGGTAACTTTGTATTTATTTTAGCTAGTTATAATAGTTATTAAATAGTTATTAACTATTTAATAACTACCTAGCTAAAAGAAATACAAAATTACCTGTAAAATAAATCCTAATCTAAGTTACAAGTAAACCTAACACTACACTATCATTACATCAATTAAATAAATTAACTACAAATAACTACAATTAAATACAATTACATAAACTAACTAAAGTACAAAAAATAAAAAAGCTAAGTTACAAAAAATAAAAAAAATAAGTTACAAACATTTAAAAAAATATTACAACAATTTTAAGCTACTTACACCTAATCTAAGCCCCCTAATAAAATAACAAACCCCCCCAAAATAAAAAAATGCCCTACCCTATTCTACATTAAAAAAGTTCAAAGCAGGGGGCGGAGTCAGCCGACGAAGAACATGGCCGCAGAATAAGATAGCTCCGGAGCTCTGAAATCGGGTGGCGGGTCCCCCGGACAGTATCAAGCACTAATTTACTGCTATTAGGAGGCATCATCCATCCGACCACCCTGGGAGCCTAACATGGGTGAAAAATCCCCACATCAACACAATTTAGTGTGAACGCTGACCCCGAGGCCTAGTCATTACGCAGGAGCATGGTGACGCAGCTACAACACATACTAGGCAGCAGCGGTGAGAACAATTAGCAACAAGCGGACCAAAGCAACCCTCTCTGAATGTAACTGGGACCAAAAAGGTGCTGGACATTGATGCCGCTGATTACTTACACCTACAGCTGACCGCAAGTATACATTTAATGCACACGACAGGGGCTCACAAGGGACATTACAAGCAGAGATTGACCTAGCACTTAGGCCCCCCCTGAAACACGAGATATCAATCTACATAAGCCTCTGCAAACTACACTCCTGGCAGGCCCTCAATATTATTTTCAGCCTAACATGGAACCCTCCAAGGGGGGATAACGCTAAAACTGGCCTCCATGCCAGAAAGGCCGTAGGGAAAGTAACTATATTTATAAACAGTCAGCCTGACCTTATTTAAAACGGCCAAAGAATTCCTCCGGACGACACCTATACAAATTAGATGCAGCTCACACTCACCATTGGGTGACAGTGGAACATTTAACAGCAGCAAATACATAGAACATTCTGAGGTTACACAAACTTTTCTCTTCTCATAATCACGAGGGCGCGGAATCCGCAGCCGAGATACCCCTAAATAAAAGACCATCATGGCATCACGCAACAAGCAAAAAGCTGAAAAGTCAAATAAACCTGCTATGTCTGCAAATACCAAGCTAAATGCTTTTTTCAAAAACCAAGAAGGGCTAACATCCTCAAACACAAACATGATTACTGAAGACAGCGCAGATGGCTTGGAAGAAAACTCACAATGGGGCGACACTCAAAACACCCCACTCACAAAAGCTGACTTAGACAACCTTCCCACCAAGAAGGATCTTACCTTTTTCATGTCACAGGTTAACCAAGCGATTAAGGAAGGTTTGGCAGGGGTAAAGAAAGAAATTACTGCTTTAGGAAATAGAGTGATGTTGCTAGAAGAACAAGTAGAAGAAACGACTAAAACCTCAGATAACCTAGAAGAAGCTGTTCAACAACAGAATACAGCGATAGTACAGCTGCAGGCACAAATGGAGGACCTCGACAATCGAGGTAGACGACAGAACCTCAGAATCAGAGGTGTCCCGAAACAGATACTTCAAGCACAGATAGCCTCATACCTTCAAAACTTATTTAAATACTTGCTGGATCTGAACACAGGCGAAACTATCGTTCTGGACAGAGCACATAGGGCCTTGAGAGCACGGCCTTCCGCAACAGCACCTCCAAGGGACATTGTCTTGTGCTGTCATAAATTTACAGATAAAGAGAGAATTTTGCAGGCAGCGAGAAAGAAATCACCGATCATTTTTGGGGAAGACAGTATACAGATATATGCAGACCTTAGCAGCCTCACATTGGCGAAAAGAAAAGAAGCACGGTACCTGACTCTGCATTTAACCGACCTTGGCATCCCATACAGATGGGGCTTCCCTTTTTCCATCAAAGTCACAAAGAACGACAAGATCTATACATATAGGAGCCCTGAGGACATAGAGAGCTTTTGCAAGCAATTGGAAATATCGCAACCATCCCTTCCATCTTTAAAAGCCCCAGACCGGGGTAATAAAACTCAGACTAACCTCCCACAGAGGCCACAACGCCCAGAATGGACAACAGTCCCGAAAAAAAGGAGAAACACCCCCTCTGGCTCCTTGACTGGAGACGGAGAGGAAGAAGATATAACCTGAATTGCTGCATGACATATACAGAGTCTTTCTTCTTAGGTGACCCGAGGCCATGTGCTGACTGCTAGCCTCATAGGCTTCACCAGATATGTTAGGTTTGATCAACAGTTAATATGTTGAAATAGTTATTATAAACTGCCTTCACTGTAATTGAATGATTTGAGGGGTTTATTTGAGAGAGTTGAAATGTTCCATTAGTTGATATGCCTCCAATTTCCCCATCCCGGTTCGGGGTCCCGCCCCGGAAACAGAGCTGGCCAAACTTGGTTCTTTTTCCCCCCTTACTACTACTACTGTTACTTTGGCCAGCTGCTCTTCACCCTCCCTTCTATTCCCTCCTCTCCCCTTCCCCCTCCCTCCCTTTTCTCCTCGACCCTTCCCTTCACCCACCTTCAGTTTCTCCCCCTTTCCCTCCACTTCCTTCTCTTGCTTCCCATAGTCCCTCGACCTCCAGTAGATATGGGTTTATACCCCTTATGTGCACTATTGAGATGTATCAAGATTTTGTTAAAAGATTTGTGTTATTTCAGTTATGTTAATTTTTCTTTTGTTTTTCTTCTCATGTCTTTAACTTCTGCTCCACTTAAAAGGGTAAAGTCACCTTATCCGACCTTCTTCCTTTCTGTCCTTTACTACAAGCCAGGTCATCCTGATGCAGCCGCTTTGACAACTACCACTGCTGAATGCCTACATGGGGTAAGAGCTTTTACATATACCCGACACACTCACAAATGACTGACAACACATTGACGCTCATTTCACAAAATGTGAAGGGACTAAACTCACCCACAAAACGCTCAATAGCACTGCGATGCTTTGCTAAACACAAAGACTCGATTATCTTTATTCAGGAAACCCATTTCAAAGAGCAGGCGGAACCTAGATTCCTCTCCAAGTCACATCCAGAGGTTTATTTTAACTCCCTACCAGGTAAAAAAGCAAATGGTGTGGGGATTCTACTACACAAGAATATTCATTTTAAACTAATGAAAAAAGTAACAGATGATGAGGGTAGAATTCTGATACTAATAGGGGCACTATTTAACAACCCGGTGACCTTAGCAAATGTATATGCTCCCAATAATCATAAGGCGAAATTCTTCAACCAACTTAGCAAACTAATAAACGATAATAAGAAAGGGACATTAATTTTAGGTGGGGATTTGAATGTCACATTAGACCCCACGTTAGATTCCTCCTCTGGGAAGACACCCTCCCTAGCCCGACCCCCAAACGCGATTTATAATTGCCTGTCACAGCTAGGCCTGATAGATGTCTGGCTAATACAGCATAGTTCACAAAGAAACTACACGTTTTATTCTCACCCCTGGGCAGTCTACACGAGAATAGATTACCTCTTAATTGAGAGACACCACCTAGCTCTAGCCACAGAATCCGATATTCAGCCAACCGCTTGGTCAGATCACTCCCAGATAAGTATCAATCTGAAATGGCCCAATCACCCTATCACCCCCTTCATATGGAGATTAGACAGCTCACTCCTCAACGATCCAGCAACCAAAGAGACCCTGACTAAGACATTACGAGAATATTTCCAAATAAATGCTACACCTAATATGGAACCTAGACTGGTATGGGAAGCCCATAAGGCTGTTATGAGGGGAGAATGCATCAAACAATTGTCATATAGGAGGAAGACATATAATGAGAAAGTACACACTTTGACAGGGCAACTTGGGAATTTAGAACTCCAACACAAAAACGCACCATCAGATACTAAGATTTACACCATGCTAACCAAAACCAGACAGGATCTAAATCATATTTTAAGGAAGGGAGCACAAAGAAAAGCTCTAAATATTAGGAAGCTATATGCTTACGAAGGAAACCGATCAGGCCCTCTCCTCGCTAAACTCTTACAAGCCCAACACACTAGATCCCAAGTAGAAAAGCTAGTGACCACAGACAAACAACACTTACATGATAGCAAACAAATAGCAGACTATTTTAGTAAATTTTATTCTAAACTATACAATTTAGACAGCATAGACACGTTGGAACACTTAAAAGACATGCAGGAATATATAAAAGCCGCAGACCTTCCGGCCTTAGATCAAACACAAAAGGAAGCCTTGGAAGCTCCCATATCATTAACAGAAGTTGTTAAAGCCATTACCAATTTACCCACAGGAAAGAGCCCAGGTCCCGACGGCTTTACCAACGCATACTATAAATCCTTTAAAGGTATTCTAGCTCCACACCTATTGCACTTATTCAACACCTTAGACGAAAACCCTACACTCTCTAGGGATATGCTGATGGCACATATTTCGGTCATACCAAAACCCAACAAAGACCCCACCGACCCGGGTAGTTACAGGCCTATATCCCTCTTAAATTCGGACGTCAAGATTCTGGGCAAGATATTGGCCACACGAATTAATGGAATACTTAGCTCCCTCATACATATGGATCAGGTGGGTTTTGTCCCTGGGAGGGAAGCCAGGGACAACACAATTAGGGCGGTTACCTTGTCCTCTTATGCCAAACGTTATAACATCCCTTCAGTCCTTATAGGGACGGATGCCGAAAAGGCATTCGATCGCATTAATTGGACCTTTCTAAAAGAAACTTTACATTCCCAAGGATTCGGCCCCAAAATGATACAACGTATACTTAGTTTATATTCCCAACCTACAGCTAGAGTCAAAGCCAATGGAATGCTTTCAGATCCCTTTGACATAAAAAATGGGACGAGACAGGGCTGCCCCTTATCCCCCATACTGTTTATCCTGACTATGGAAGTCCTTGCAGCTAACATCAGGCAGAACGAAGAGATTAAAGGAATCCCAATAGGACCTCATAGCTTTAAAGTTGCGATGTACGCAGACGACATCCTATTTTCACTAGCAGATCCCCAAACCAGTATACCTGAAGTGCTGCGACAAATAGACACCTTTGGTAAATTCTCCAACTTCCTAGTTAACAAACATAAATCAGAAATTTTAAACATATCACTCCCTACTTCCAACTTTCTCTCCATCAGTGAGATATGCCCATTAAAACTACAAGAAAAATCTTTAAAATATCTGGGGGTAAATATCTCCCCAAACGTGACACAACTGTTCGACGAGAACTACCTGACACTATCTCGCAAACTACAAGTAGACCTCAATACATGGTCATCTAAACCAATTACATGGTGGGGGAGAACTCAATGTGTTAAAATGACAGTCTTGCCCAGGGTCTTGTACGTATTCCAAACCCTCCCAATCCCAGTCCCCAAGTGGTATGTAGTGCATATACAAAAACGTATCAATCTATTTATTTGGGGGAAAATCAAGCCGAGGGTGAATAGGGAAAACTTATATAGAGCACAGGATAGGGGAGGATTGGGCTTGCCTTGTATACTAGATTATCTAGATGCAGTAACGTTGCAGAGAATAATAGATTGGCACAGGTCGGCTGATACTAAAGCTTGGGTAGCAATAGATTCACACATCCTCAAAACCCCTGAGGTAGGAGCCCTTTGTTGGGTCCCTAAAGAACTCAGACCACCCCAGTGTACAGAGCTTGCCATACACCGTAGAACATTTGAATCTTGGGATTTAATCACCACAAGGAGAAAACATATCTCAGGAGTTCGTTCTCCACTATTCCCAATCCCGAGAAATGCAGAATTGATAGGGGGATTGGATAAAGGTCAAAGGAGATTGACGGGCTGGGGGTATACTATTCCATTAAATGAATTTGTTACACAGGGGAAGCTCAAAAAGAGAGAAGATTTGATTGACATACTAGGAGGCAGTTATTCAGGATGGTTAAAATATTCCCAGTTAGCTCACTTTGTACATACATCACCCCATAGACAGGACTACCTGAGGGAGCTAACCCCATTTGAGAGCCACTGCATCACTAAAGGAACAGCAAGACATTCACTGTCTTTAGCAAAGAAAATGATCCAAGGAAAACATGCACAACAACTCCCTTCATACACACATCACTGGCATACAGACATTCTCACTGAGTTACAGATATAAGACTGGCAATACATTTTCATGCGAACAGGGAAAGCCTCAACCTCCCCCCAAGCCTTAGAACTCAACTACAAGGTCTTATCACGTTGGTACCTCACCCCGGAGAGGTTACAATCTATCTACCCTGAAACCTCAGGGAAATGCTGGCGAGGATGTGAGGGGAGAGGCACCTACCTACATATGTGGTGGAGTTGCCCCAGGGTACAACCCCTGTGGAGCGCAGTGGAGAGTTATCTTAAACCACTTTTGGGGAACGACATCTCTTTGTCGCCTAGAATTGCGCTACTGAATGACCTGCCGAAATTACCGTGCAAATTAAGACTGACTATACTCCAAATGAGCATGACAGGAGCCAAAGCGCTCATAGCTTTACACTGGAAGACCCCCTATTCACCGACATTGACAAACTGGACGGACAAAGTAACTGACCTCCTAAACTTGGAGGAATATGGCTACACTAAGAGGGGGAAAGCACACATGCTAGCAGACATAAAATTCCTATGGGAGGGTGGTGGACGAGATACCGCCCCAACTGCATCCACGGAAATTTAGCTCCTAGGCCCACAAGGGGGGCACTTCAACAAGACTTTCTTTAGAGGGACTAATGAATGAAAGGACAGATTTACAACCACACTTTTGAAAATCTCTTTTGAAGACGTACTTCTTCAAGACAAGCAATACAGCGGATGACAGATATTTTCTTTTCCCTTTTCTTTTCTTCTTTTTCCTTTTACTTTCTTTCTTCTCCTGTTTGTTTTATGTGCAAGCTCAAGTTGTTTGCAAACTGTTATTATCATTAAGATTCAATTCTATTTTTTGTGATTCAAAGTATAAGAGTAAGTTAACATAGACCAGTTATCAATCCCCGGTGTGAAACTTTGGACTTTGAGACATTTACAAGAACCCGGGTTATAGTTAGCTCAAAACCAATAATGTCAATGCCATGTATATAATATATGTTTACCATAGATAAGAATATCATTGGAAATGCATTGTACAATCTTTTTTTGAATCAATAAAACGGTTTCTAAAAAAAAAAAAAAAAAAAAAAAAAAAAAGTTCAAAGCTCTTTTACCTTACCAGCCCTTAAAAGGGCCTTTTGTGGGGGCATGCCCCAAAGAATTCAGCTCTTTTGCCTGTAAAAGAAAAATACAACCCCCCCAACATTAAAACCCACCACCCACATACCCCTAATCTAACCCAAACCCCCCTTAAAATAACCTAACACTAATCCCCTGAAGATCATCCTACCTTGAGTCGTCTTCACTCAGCCGAGCCACCGATGGAACTGAAGAGGAGACTCGGACCGGCAGAAGTGATCATCCAAGGGGCGCTGAAGAAATCTTCCATCCGATGAAGTGATCCTCCAAGCGGCGCTGAAGAAATCTTCCATCCGGGCGATGTCATCTTCCAAGAGGCGCTGAAGAAGTCTTCTATCCGGGCGAGGTCATCTTCGAAGCCGGGTCTTGAATCTTCATCCCGCCGACGCGGAACATCCTTCTTTCCTGACGGACTACCGACGAATGAAGGCTCCTTTAAGGGACGTCATCCAAGATGGCATCCCTTCAATTCCGATTGGCTGATAGGATTCTATCAGCCAATCGGAATTAAGGTAGGAAAAATCGGATTGGCTGATTGAATCAGCCAATCAGATTCAAGTTCAATCCGATTGGCTGATCCAGTCAGCCAATCAGATTGAGCTTGCATTCTATTGGCTGTTCCGATCAGCCAATAGAATGCGAGCTCAATCTGATTGGCTGATCCAATCAGCCAATCAGATTGAACTTGAATCTGATTGGCTGATTCAATCAGCCAATCAGATTTTTCCTACCTTAATTCCGATTGGCTGATAGAATCCTATCAGCCAATCGGAATTGAAGGGACGCCATCTTGGATGACGTCCCTTAAAGGAGCCTTCATTCGTCGGTAGTCAATCGGGAAAGAAGGATGTTCCGCATCGGCGGGATGAAGATTCAAGACCCGGCTTCGAAGATGACCTCGCCCGGATAGAAGACTTCTTCAGCGCCTCTTGGAAGATGACATCGCCCGGATGGAAGATTTCTTCAGCGCCGCTTGGAGGATCACTTCTGCCGGTCTGGGTCTCCTCTTCAGTTCCATCGGTGGCTCGGCTGAGTGAAGACGACTCAAGGTAGGATGATCTTCAGGGGATTAGTGTTAGGTTATTTTAAGGGGGGGTTGGGTTAGATTAGGGGTATGTGGGTGGTGGGTTTTAATGTTGGGGGGGTTGTATTTTTCTTTTACAGGCAAAAGAGCTGAATTCTTTGGGGCATGCCCCCACAAAAGGCCCTTTTAAGGGCTGGTAAGGTAAAAGAGCTTTGAACTTTTTTAATGTAGAATAGGGTAGGGCATTTTTTTATTTTGGGGGGTTTGTTATTTTATTAGGGGGCTTAGATTAGGTGTAAGTAGCTTAAAATTGTTGTAATATTTTTTTAAATGTTTGCAACTTAGCTTTTTTTATTTTTTGTACTTTAGTTAGTTTATGTAATTGTATTTAATTGTAGTTATTTGTAGTTAATTTATTTAATTTATTTAATGATAGTGTAGTGTTAGGTTTAATTGTAACTTAGGTTAGGATTTATTTTACAGGTAATTTTGTATTTCTTTTAGCTAGGTAGTTATTAAATAGTTAATAACTATTTAATAACTATTCTAACTAGCTAAAATAAATACAAAGTTACCTGTAAAATAAATATAAATCCTAAGATAGCTACAATGTAATTATTAATTATATTGTAGCTATCTTAGGGTTTATTTTACAGGTAAGTATTTAGTTTTAAATAGGAATAATTTATTAAAGTATAGTGTAGTGTTAGGTGTAATTGTAACTTAGGTAAGTTTTTATTTTACAGGTAAATTTCTCTTTATTTTAGCTAGGTAAGCTATTAAATAGTTAATAACTATTTAATAGCTATTGTACCTAGTTAAAATAAATTGAAAGGTACCTGTAAAATAAAAATAAATCCTAAGATAGCTACAATATAATTATTATTTATATTGTAGCTATATTAGGGTTTATTTTAAAGGTATTTAGTTTTAAATAGGATTAATTTAGTTCATAATAGAAATATGATTTAGATTTATTTAATTAATATTTAAGTTAGGGGGGTGTTAGGGTTAGTGTTAGACTTAGGTTTAGGGGTTAATAATTTTATTACAGTGGCGGCGGTGTAGTGGGGGGCAGGATAGGGGTTAATAAATGTATTATAGGTGGCGACGGTGTAGGGGGGGCAGATTAGGGGTTAATAAATTTAATATAGGTTGCGGCAGGGTCAGGGAGCGGCGGTTTAGGGGTTAAACTATTTATTTATTTGCGGCGAGGTGCGGGATCGGCAGGATAGGGGTTAATAACTTTATTATAGAGGGCGGCGGTATAGGGGGGGCAGGATAAGGGGTTACTAGGTATCATGTAGGTGGCGGTGGGCTCCGGGAGCGGCGGTTTAGGGGTTAATATGTATAGAGTAGCTTGCGGTGGGCTCCGTGAGCGGTGGTTAAGGGGTTAATATGTATAGAGTAGCTTGCGGTGGGCTCCGGGAGCGGCGGTTTAGGGGTTAACATGTATAGAGTAGCTTGCAGTGGGCTCCGGGAGCGGCGGATAATAACTTTATTTAGTTGCGGCGGTGTAGGGGGGGACAGATTAGAGGTGTTTAGACTCGGGGTACATGTTAGGGTGTTAGGTGTAGACAGCTCCCATAGAAATCAATGGGATGTCTGGCAGCAGCGAACTTGTACTTTCGCTATGGTCAGACTCCCATTGATTCCTATGGGATCCGCGGCCTCCAGGGTGGCGGTTTGAAAACCAGGTACGCTGGGCCGTAAAAGTGCAGAGCGTACCTGCTAGTTTCTTGATAACTAGCAAAAGTAGTCAGATTGTGCCGCACTTGTGTGCGGAACATCTGGAGTACATTTGCTCGTGCCGTAGAATATTTTACAACGCTATATGCAAATGTACTGCGCAAACAAACATTTTAATGTCAATAGACCGTTTGCAAATTAGCACTGAACAGCACTCAGTAACATAATTAAAAAATACACTGTCGGAATTAGCTATAGACAGTTTAAAGTACACATGTGCACATGGAGATCACTGCTTTAAGATTTAATAGGACACTCATTTTCATTTCTGTCAAGATTAGCTACCGGAGTTTGTGCACATGCTTATAATTACGTAATTGCATTCCAAACATTCTTTTGAATTATTTGTGGAATGCAAAAACGTAATTGTGAGCATGCGCACGTTGAGGTATCTAATCTCGATGAGGTAGCTTTTTTTGATAGAACACTGAAGCTCTGTGAAGAAGAGGAGCGGGTAAACGTGCCTCTCCTGAGCGCTAAAAGTAAATATTTTAACTATTTAACGGAAATTCATTAAACTGACAAGTTTGTTATTAATAATTTATTTTCTTTAAATTTTGTGCTGTAATATAATAAATATATGCTGAAATGGTCATTAAAGTTATAAAAAAAGTTTTTTTTTTAATCAACAAAGCTAACTATGTCTTAAATATATTAACCACCAAAACACTGGAGTGAAACGCAAATGATCACACAATGCAAAATATATCATGGCCCATAAAAGTGTACATAAATACATTTTGTCCAATAAAAGCATCTAATCATTCAATTATCTCATGGGGATTGGACTGATATTGCAATAGAATACCCAAAGCATAGTTACTTCTCACAGGTTTTCCCAAGTAATATATATCATTTTTTTTAAATGTTAATCTACAAGGAATTTATTTCAACAGCCAAATCTGACAGGAATATAGTAATATAAAACTTCTTTATCCAAGTTTTACAAATATTTTCAGTAATTCCTGAGAAACTGCTTGTCATATAAACCTTTTCATAGTATGGATGTCTTTTTCTGATAATAATCATTTAAATCATTAGTTTTTCCTGTTATCCCTAGTTTATTAAGTGCAATGCAATGTTTTGAATTGTGAGCCTAAATCAATGTCAGGTAACTTTATTAACAAAGGACTATATATATATATATATATATATATATATATATATATATATATATATATATATATATATATATATACACTGTATATGTATGTATATATATATATATATATATATATAATACTACTCTTCACTTTAAAAGATATAGGTTATAAATTACATATGTTGTTGTTCCCATAATATATATATATATATATATATATATATATATATATATATATATATATATATATATATATATATATATATATATATATATATAATGCAATAGAACACCAAAATGGTAGTTTACATAGAGGAAATACATAAAAGTTACTGCCAACTCTGATGAAATAATGATCCATGTAAAATAAGTATAGAGTCCCTGAAAACTTGTCTGGCAAAAATTAGCTTCCCGGGTCTAAAACGCCAGACAAATCTTAAAATAATAGCTTTACAATAACCAGGCTTGTTACATGTACCAGACTCCTTATATCAGTAAATCCCTTCATTTACAGTTAATACTGTAAAGTAGTGTGGTCTTATTTCAAAAGACATCCTTACATATTGAGAATACAAAGCAGACACTTCAACAGATGCAGGTCAATTCAGTGTATGCATTTTTGATTGATTAAATCTATTTTTAAATGTATTTTTAATATTGCGATGTGAAAGTTGTTCATGAGATTTTACGAACATTATGTGTTAAAGGGACAGTCTAGTCAAAATTAAATTTTCATGATTCAGATAGGGCATGCAATTTTAAACAACTTTCCAATTTACTTTTATCATCAAATTTGCTTAAACGGACACTGAACCCATTTTTTTTCTTTCATGATTCAGATAGAGCATGACATTTTAAGCAACTTTCTAATTTACTCCTATTATCAATTTTTCTTTGTTCTCTTGCTATCTTTATTTTAAACGCAGGAATGTAAATCTTAGCAGCCAGCCCATTTTAGGTTCAGCACCATGGATAGCGCTTGCTTATTGGAGGCTTATATTTACCCACCAATAAGTAAGCATAACCCAGGTTCTCAACCAAAAATGGGCCATCTCCTATGCATCACATTCCTGCTTTTTAAATAAAAATAGCAAGAGAATGAAGAAAAATTGATAATAGGAGTAAATTAGAATTTGCTTAAAATTGCATGCTCTATCTAAATCATGAAAGAAAACATTTGGGTTTAGTGTCCCTTTAAGCATACACATAAATATTTACACAAACAGTTCCCATAGACCGCAATGTCATTATATTATATTATTATACCCTCTATTTGAGGGCATTTGGGGAACTTTTAGAAAATTAACCAGAGATCTGATGACTGGTTATTTATTGCATGCCCGCAAACAGGAAAATTTGTGGGCACACAATAAATTAGCATTCCACTTGTAATCTAGCCTAATTGCGCTAGAAGTAATCTTTTTGCGTGGGTTGGGTTGCACACAAACAGCTTACTTCTAGCGCAATTAGAATGCCGTGTGTGTGATAACCTATTTCCCCAAGGCAATAAAGAAAAAAAACTGGAAAGAACACCATATTCTCATATGCGCTAACCTGATCACATATTCACATATGTGCTAACCAGATTGCTTGTTGTCAAGTGCGCTAACCCGACATGAAAATATTAATATTTTATATTCCAATGTTCTTCACATAGAAGAATATATTTTATTTGTTCATAAATATATATTTCTACATATATCTGATAGTATTTTGGTACAATATATAAATCTATATATATATATATATATATATATATATATATATTTATAATATATGATTATACACTGCTCAAAAAAATAAAGGGAACACTTAAACAACACAATGTAACTCCAAGTCAATCACACTTCTGTGAAATCAAACTGTTCACTTAGGAAGCAACACTGAGTGACAATCAATGTCACATGCTGTTGTGCAAATGGGATAGACAACAGGTGGAAATTATAGGCAATTAGCAAGACACCCCCAATAAAGGAGTAGTTCTGCAGGTGGTGACCACAGACCACTTCTCAGTTCCTATGCTTTCTGGCTGATGTTTTGGTCACTTATGAATGCTGGCTGTGCTTTCACTCTAGTGGTAGCATGAGACGGAGTCTACAACCCACACAAGTGGCTCAGGTAGTGCAGCTCATCCAGGATGGCACATCAATACGAGCTGTGGCAAGAAGGATTGCTGTGTCTGTCAGTGTAGTGTCCAGAGCATGGAGGCGCTACCAGGAGACAGGCCAGTACATCAGGAGACGTGGAGGAGGCCATAGGAGGGCAACAACCCAGCAGCAGGACCGCTACCTCCGCCTTTGTGCAAGGAGGAACAGAAGGAGCACTGCCAGAGTCCTGCAAAATGACCTCAAGCAGGCCACAAATGTGCATGTGTCTGCTCAAACAGTCAGAAACAGACTCCATGAGGGGGGTATGAGGGCCCGACGTCCACAGGTGGGGGTTGTGCTTACAGCCCAACACCGTGCAAGACGTTTGGCATTTGCCAGAGAACACCAAGATTGGCAAATTCGCCACTGGCGCCCTGTGCTCTTCACAGATGAAAGCAGGTGCACACTGAGCACATTTGACAGACGTGACAGTCTGGATATGCCGTGGAAAATGTTCTGCTGCCTGCAACATCCTCCAGCATGGCCGGTTTGGCAGTAGGTCAGTAATGGTGTGGGGTGGCATTTCTTTGAGGGGCCGAACAGCCCTCCATGTGCTCTCCAGACGTAGCCTGACTGCCATTAGGTATCGAGATGAGATCCTCAGACCCCTTGTGAGACCATATGCTGGTGCAGTTGGCCCTGGGTTCCTCCTAATGCAAGACAATGCTAGACCTCATGTGGCTGGAGTGTGTCAGCAGTTCCTGCAAGACGAAGGCATTGATGCTATGGACTGGCCCACCCTTTCCCCAGACCTGAATCCAATTGAGCACATCTGGGACATCATGTCTCGCTCCATCCACCAACTTCACGTTGCACCACAGACTGTCCAGGAGTTGGTGGATGCTTTAGTCCAGGTCTGGGAGGAGATCCCTCAGGAGACCATCCGCCACCTCATCAGGAGCATGCACAGGCGTTGTAGGGAGGTCATACAGGCACGTGGAGGCCACACACACTACTGAGCCTCATTTTGACTTGTTTTAAGGACATTACATCAAAGTTGGATCCGCCTGTAGTGTGTTTTTCCACTTTAATTTTGAGTGTGACTCCAAATCCAGACCTCCATGGGTTAAAAAATTTGATTTCCATTTTTTAATTTTTGTGTGATTTTGTTGTCAGCACATTCAACTATGTAAAGAACAAAGTATTTAATTAGAATATTTAATTCATTCAGATCTAGGATGTGTTATTTTAGTGTTCCCTTTATTTTTTTGAGCAGTGTATATAGGTATAGACATATACAGATATATAGGAATATCTATTTAGAAATACTTAGAACATATTCTGCTATGTGCAAAACATTGGAATGTGATATATGTACAGTAAATACACAGTTAAACACTTTATTTAATATGAATATTGCATAAATATGAATTTTCCTATTTCATCCACTTAAAGTAAAAGTAAATTTTAAAGCTGTGCATCACATCGATTTTATCTTTAGCACTAATATGTAAGGATCGCTATGTTTTTTTTTTTATTTCTCAAATTTGACTTTATATTTTAATAGTTTATTTCCCTACCGTGAACATCCTTGCTCTGCCCACCCTCCTCTTCCTGTATTTTTTAGCCTTTACGTATAGAGTGGTCCCACCCGCTCTATACGTAGTATAAATGCGTGTTCACAATACCTCAAAGCATTGCGCATGCGCGAATCGCCTATCAGGACTACAATGCGCATGCGATTTTATTCTCACCCATTCTTCAACGCGCATGCGTCAACCTATTTTGGAAACATAGTACTGAATGAATAGCAATAATCTATTCATTCAGTACTATGCTATTTGACAATCCGAGCCGCTTCAGTTGCGAGAACCGTGAACCGTGAGAATCGGCTGAAAAAGAGAAGAAGCTGTGCGCATGCGCGAATTGTGCACGCGTGTCAGACATAATTCTGTGTAATATAGATTTGGCGCATGCGCACTTGATTGCATGTTAGCATGATTGTAGTCAATTGGGTTAAAATAAAAACGTGACAAGGAAGTGCAATATGCATAGAAAAACGGGATGATTTGAAAATAGTAAAAGTATTATTTTTTTTTGGCGAAAATGGTATTTAGAGATTGCTTTGACAAAAACAATGAATGAAACTCATATTATTTTTATCATAGCCAAGTAAATGTGCATAGCTGACCACCGAACTTTACTTTTACTTTAACTGCAAAGAGCTCCAAAGCAATTATATATATATATATATATATGTGTACATCTGCATTTATGTGTTTATATGTGTATATACGGTATGTCTGTAAATACATATATACACATATAAATACATAAATACAGCTGTATGTATCTCAATGTTAAAAGTCCTTTGTCTGCTTTTTGCTATCACCTGAGATCTCATATCTTTAATCCCCTATAACTTTTGTGTGCAATATTTTTATATATATATATTTTTATTATATTGTGTTATTATGAGTGTAAGTGTACTTGTACTGTAATTTTGATGTGTTTTGTGCAATCTTTTATTTTCGTGAAACAGTTAACCACAGCTCTGAAGTCGCAGTAATCATTTTAGCAGAAATCATGATTGTGCTCAAGTAATTTAACCTGCGTGCAAAAAATCACGAATACCCGATATCGCTTGCACGCAAACATTTGTGCACCACTCAGAATCTGGCCAATAATGTGAAATGTATCAAACACACACTAAAAAGAATCACTTGCTCATAGATATGAGTGAAGCTCTATAATATCTGTATTCTGCACTATTATTGTGACAGATCTGAACATTGGCTACAAAACAATTGTGGCTCCATGGATATCTAATTTGAGAAACTGTGAACCATAATTTCAGTGTAGAAATGTATGAGAAGTTTTTTATGTTTATATTTGTATTTGAAAAAGCTATTTTTGCTAATTGAAAACTCAACCGATTATTCTCAAGAACATTCTAATCTTATCTCTATATATAACAAAAGACAAAATTAGATACTGACATTTTATTGTCAAATGCTAGATTAAAGGGACAGTCAACACTAAAATTGTTATTGATTTAAAAAGTTAGATAAAGTCTTTACTACCCATTCCCCAGCTTTGCACAACCAACATTGTTATACTAATATACTTTATAACATTTAAACCTTCTGCCTGTTTTTAAGCCACTATAGACAGCCTCTTAATCACATGTTTTTTATTTGCTTTTCACAACAGGAGACTGCTAGTTCATGTAGGCCAAATAGATAACATTGTGCATGTCTGGACCCACTACTAAAGTGTTAAATATCAAGAAGAGTGAGATTAGAATTAGAATTTAATAGAGGAGTTCTATTAAAGTCAATTCCTGAAGACTACTTAGACAGTTTTTCAGAAGCAAAAGGCTTTTTGAATTTGTGCCAGATGTATTTCAAAGAGCAACGAAAGATTAATTCAAATCATAAACATCTTCCTATTATTCTTGACTTCTGGAGAATTAAAGTCCCTCTTGTGATTATTAGGAGATTGATAATGAAAGGACACACATCCCACCGAAACATCAACAAAGTCAGTGACAATGTTTATGTTTGATGCAAATAAGGTGAAAGTCAGCACACATGGTCAGACCCCTTTTGTTCAATTTTGGACGGCTACATGTTCTTGAGAGGTTGTGAGCCCAATTTGTTTTTATGTTCAAGGACTTTAACCCTTTAAGGACACAGCTTTCTGTTTGTACAATTGTTTTATGACGGAAAAATTCTGTCATATGTCCTTAAGAGGTTAAACTGATCTTTCTCATTGGTGGATTTTTCCAAAGCTTATAAAATGTCCTTTTCACTATTCTGATGTAATGTCAACAAGTCATAAGAACAAAAACTATAAAATATAGAGGCCAATATTCCAACAGGCAATAAAAGTCACTACAGTATTCCACACTTTTTATAAACATGATATTTAGGCAAAGTTAAGCAAAAAGCTAATACTCTATCGGCTAGATTTGGAGTTTTGTTGGTAACGACCCGCGTAGCTAACGCCGGATTTTTTCTGGCCGCACCATAAAAATAACTCTGGTATTGAGAGTCCACATAAAGGCTGCGTTAGGCTCCAAAAAAGGAGCGTAGAGCATTTTTAACGCAGCTTCAACTCTCGATACCAGAGTTGCTTACGCAAGCGGCCAGCCTCAAAAACGTGCTCGTGCACGATTCCCCCATAGGAAACAATGGGGCTGTTTGAGCTGAAAAAAAACCTAACACCTGCAAAAAAGCCGCGTTCAGCTCCTAACGCAGCACCATTGTTTCCTATGGGGAAACACTTCCTATGTCTGCACCTAACACTCTAACATGTACCCCGAGTCTAAACACCCCTAACCTTACACTTATTAAACCCTAATCTGCTGCCCCCACTATCGCTGACACCTGCATTTTATTTTTAACCCCTAATCTGCCACTCCGTAAACCGCCGCTACTTACATTATCCCTATGTACCCCTAATCTGCTGCCCTAACATCGCCGACCCCTATATTATATTTATTAACCCCTAATCTGCCCCCCACAACGTCGCCTCCACCTGCCTACACTTATTAACCCCTAATCTGCCGAGCGGACTGCACCGCTATTATAATTAAGTTATTAACCCCTAATCCGCCTCACTAACCCTATAATAAATAGTATTAACCCCTAATCACCGACACCTAACTTCAATTATTAACCCCTAATCTGCCGACCGGAGCTCACCGCTATTCTAATAAATGGATTAACCCCTCATTCTTCAGTTGGACGTCGCCGGAAGAAGATGGGTCCACGGTGGAGGTCTTCAGGATGGAGCCGGTCGTCATCGGATGAAGATAGAAGATGCCGCTTGGATCAAGATGGTTGCCGGTCCGGATCGCCTCTTCTTCCCGGATAGGATGAAGACTTTGGAGCCTCTTCTGGACCTCTTCAGCCACCGGATGATGGATCGCCAACCCCCGCTTGGGTTGGATGAAGATTTTGGAGCCAGGACGGATCGGTGATACCTGGTGAGGTGAAGACAAGGTAGGATGATCTTCAGGGGCTTAGTGTTAGGTTTATTTAAGGGGGGTTTGGGTTAGATTAGGGGTATGTGGGTGGTGGGTTGTAATGTTGGGGGGGTATTGTATGTTTTTTTTTACAGGCAAAAGAGCTGAATTCTTTGGGGCATGCCCCGCAAAGGGCCCTGTTCAGGGCTGGTAAGGTAAAAGAGCTTTTAACTTTATTAATTTAGAATAGGGTAGGGCATTTTTTATTTTGGGGGGCTTTGTTGTTTTATTAGGGGGCTTAGAGTAGGTGTAATTAGTTTAAAATTGTTGTAATATTTTTCTTATGTTTGTAAATATTTTTTATTTTTTGTAACTTAGTTCTTTTTTATTTTTTGTACTTTAGCTAGTTTATTTAATTGTATTTATTTGTAGGAATTGTATTTAATTAATTTATTGATAGTGTAGTGTTAGGTTAATTGTAGGTAATTGTAGGTAGTTTATTTAATTAATTTATTGATAGTGTAGTGTTAGGTTTAATTGTAACTTAGGTTAGTATTTATTTTACAGGTAATTTTGTAATTATTTTAACTATTTTAGCTATTAAATAGTTCTTAACTATTTAATAGCTATTGTACCTGGTTAAAATAAATACAAAGTTACCTGTAAAATAAATATAAATCCTAAAATAGCTATAATATAATTATAATTTATATTGTAGCTATATTAGGATTTATTTTACAGGTAAGTATTTATCTTTAAATAGGAATAATTTATTTAATAAGAGTTAATTAATTTCGTTAGATGTAAATTATATTTAATTTAGGGGGGTGTTAGTGTTAGGGTTAGACTTAGCTTTAGGGGTTAATACATTTATTAGAGTGGCGGTGAGCTCCAGTCGGCAGATTAGGGGTTAATAATTGAAGTTAGGTGTCGGCGATGTTAGGGAGGGCTGATTAGGGGTTAATACTATTTATTATAGGGTTAGTGAGGCGGATTAGGGCTTAATAACTTTATTATAGTAGCGCTCAGGTCCGGTCGGCAGATTAGGGGTTAATAAGTGTAGGCAGGTGGAGGCGACGTTGAGGGGGGCAGATTAGGGGTTAATAAATATAATATAGGGGTCGGCGGTGTTAGGGGCAGCAGATTAGGGGTACATAAGGATAACGTAGGTGGCGGTCGGCAGATTAGGGGTTAAAAAAATTATTCGAGTGTCGGCGATGTGGGGGGACCTCGGTTTAGGGGTACATAGGTAGTTTATGGGTGTTAGTGTACTTTAGAGTACAGTAGTTAAGAGCTTTAGAAACCGGCGTTAGCCCAGAAAGCTCTTAACTACTGACTTTTTTCCTGCGGCTGGAGTTTTGTCGTTAGATGTCTAACGCTCACTTCAGAAACGACTCTAAATACCGGAGTTAGAAAAATCCCATTGAAAAGATAGGATACGCAATTGACGTAAGGGGATCTGCGGTATGGAAAAGTCGCGGCTGAAAAGTGAGCGTTAGACCCTATTTTGAGTGACTCCAAATACCGGCTGTAGCCTAAAACCAGCGTTAGGAGCCTCTAACGCTGGTTTTCACGACTAACGCCAAACTCCAAATCTAGGTCTATGTAAGGTATAGTTTCCTGTTTTAAATATAAAATATAAAACATACAGCTGATTTAGTTGGATACAAGATGAAGGGCCAATACAATGGCTGCTAAGTCAAATACTAGAATGCATATATTCTTTTTTTTTTTAAATTGTTGTTGCTTATTAAGTACTAGCACAATATAGCAATAACTTGCTTAGTCAAAGGAAATATGTAATATAATGCTGAAATCATTGCCTTTACTTAAAGGGACATAGTACTCATATCCAACACAGTGATGCAGCATAACTGTAAAAAGCTGAAAAGAAAATATCACCTGAGCATCTTTATGTAAAAAAGGAAGATATTTTACCTCAAAAAAATTTCAGCTCATCAGAGTAAGTGCTATGTAAACAGTTATACTCCTGCTGCTGTCCAGCTGCAAGGTGAAAAAAACACACACCAAAAAAAAAAAATAGACAATCGGCATCAGCAGTGGCAAGGCAATGATTTGCCTTTGGTGATCTCATGAGATTTCTTAGAACCTACTTAAATTGAATAGAAAAATAACATGACTGTGCCTATACATGACAATGGCACACTCCCTAGCTTGTCCTGGGACATGTATCCTGGCTGGCTGCTTAAATTCTCTTTAAAGTGGGTTGTGAATACTTATAAATTTACATAGAGATGATCAGGTGATAATTTTCTAGTCAGCTTTTTACAGCTATGCTGCATAATGTCGCTTTAACAGAAATGTGTGTTTTATATAAACATAGTACTACCAAAGTGCCACCACCAAAGCTTCAATTAAGAACACCAACATGTCATCTCTGGGCTCATTTCTAGCATTTTATTTAATCTTCCCTGCCTAGGCTAATTTCTTTTTTAGGCCAATTAAGACCTACAGTGAATATGCAGGTAGAGCTTGTATGGTGATTCATAGTTGTTTGTCAAGTTGCTAGGGGCTAAAAGGTTAAAAAAAATTACAACTTTGGAAACACACTTAAAACATGGTAAATTTAAATATTTTTATCTGTGAAACATTCCTGTTTTTATTTTGTAGAAAAGTAGTCATACTAACTAGAATGAGAAGTATCTTGGGGGTCTTACAGACATGAATGAGAAACTGACTGTGGGTGTTTTAGTGGAGTAGTCAGGATTATTACCTACACTAACACCAAACATATGGAATTCATAAACCCCTAGTAAAGTTGCTTGTCTCACAGTTATGTCTCACTACTTCCAAGATGATGGGGTTGTCTTGATTTTTTTTTATTTTTTTTTCATAGAGTAGATTGTTCTTTGTTGATGCTTTTTTCCTTTTTTAATGAATATGTTTTTAGGGTGTTTATATGACATCAGTATAATTTACAGTAGAGTTTTTCTATGTGCCAAGAAGTGAGTGGTTACAAAATAGATGGGATAAATGTAGCTCCGTTGATTATAATGGAGACTCCATCACAACTCACAATGTGATGAGGGTCAGCTACAAATCTCTTTGAACTGCTCAATTTTTGAGTGATGGCTTCCAATTTGCTTACATTTGATAATAGAAGTAAAATGGAATCATGAACGAAAACGTTTGGGTTTAATATTCTTTTAAGTTCACATTCCACTTTTTGCTTTAATTCTAAATCCATAACTTTATACTAGGCAGTTTTAAATGTTAAAGTTCACTGATTTTTCTATTCTTTTCATTATGAATCAATTGATATACTCTTCCTGGGAACGTTAGCTCTGTGACAGATTTTTCATATTATCAGCAAAAAAGGAAAAAATGATGAACCCTTAAAACAAGCCACCTCATACTCTTGTTGCACGTGAATGTCCTCCATCACATACATTTATCTACTGTTGTCAGATTTATTCTAACGTGTATTCAAAAACTGAGCTTGTTCGTAAGATTTTCTCTATTAGTCATAATGGAGTTCAGGTATTCAATAGTGGAAAACTTGAGGGATTTAGCATGAGAGACTTTGCAATTTGTGTCTTTGTAAATAAAATGTTTTTACAGTTTGCAGCACAGTAAACAACAATACTGAAATATGTATGCATGCACTAGAATATGGGCAGCTAACAGCAGTCAATATTCACTAAAGCTTGTTTTGACAATCTACGGCTACTGTGTTATCTGAGTTGTCAACCATCCCAGATTTTGTGGCATTGTCCATCTGTATCTCCACCTTCACTAACATACCAACATCCTAGTTCTTCAAAGTTAACCTCCCAAATCCATATTTTTTATGGGGTCACACAGCCATGCCACCTACTGACTTTTCCATTATTAATCACCTCAAGAATATAAATTATGTTGCATAATTTTGAGCTTCTCTTCTGCTTTTGTCTTTGCACACCCAAATATCTGATTTTCTTGATTAAAAAAAAGGTTTATCAATACTTCGTTTCAATGCTTTGATAATTATAGAATGTTTAATCATAAGATTCCCCCTTTTCCCACCCTTGAGAAAATTCTGTGAATAGTATACTGATTTCCATCTGAAAAATGTATCTTTAATTAAATAATAGTTTCAAATACCTCAGTGTAGCCACTTACTGCCAGCACTTTACAACTATAGGCCCCATGTACTGTTGCTTAGTATATTGAGCCCTATGTGTAGACAACACAAAGTGAAATGCAATATTGTGACAAGCCAGTAAAGCCTTCTTAATAAAGGAACAGAACTTGACAAACCTGTTTGAGATTGGGTGTCCAAATGGATGTAGAACATATATATATATACTGCATATGTATGTGTATATATATATATATATATATATATATATATATATATATATATATATATATATATATATATATATACACACTTTTTGGTTGCCTTCTTGGGCAAGTTTACCACACGCCTGAGAATTATGAACCCTTCAACCAACCAACCTATTCACAGACATTAAACAATAAGAAACTGTGTTTTTCTTTCCATTTTTAAAAGAAGCAAGTTAAACCATATTTAACAAAGAACAATAAGACAACAGCAAAAAAGTAGGAAATGTATATGTTCACCTGACCTCACATAAAATAAATCATCCTGTCCCCTCATTTTTTTACCTCACTAATCTCTATGATTTGTTCCCATTATCTATTGGGGTCTAGTCATGTTGTTTGTTAGCTGTTAATCAACTCGTGATACTACTTTTTTACTTTGGATTGATCACAATATAACCAATAACACTATTTCTTTCATGTAATTGGCAAGAGTCCATGAGCTAGTGACGTATGGGATATACATTCCTACCAGGAGGGGCAAAGTTTCCCAAACCTCAAAATGCCTATAAATACACCCCCACCACACCCACAATTCAGTTTTACAAACTTTGCCTCCTAAGTTTGTGCTAGATTTCTACGTTGATATGCTCTTCTCAGCATGCTGAAGCCCGGTTCCTCTCAGAGTGCAGTGAATGACAGAGGGATGTGAAGGGAGTATCACCTATTGAATACAATGGTCATCCTAACGGGGATCTATTTCATAGGTTCTCTGTTATCGGTCATAGAGATTCATCTCCTACCTCCCTTTTCAGATCGACGATATACTCTTATATACCATTACCTCTACTGATTCTCATTTCAGTACTGGTTTGGCTATCTACTTTATGTAGATGAGTGTCTTTTGGTAAGTATGTTTTCCTTTTATTTAAGACACTCTCAGCTATGGTTTGGCACTTTAACTTTATATGTAAAGTTATAAATATAATGGGCTAGATTTAGAGTTTTGTCTGTAAAGATCGGCGTAGCTAACGCTGCTTTTTTTGCCAACGCACCCTTCCAACAACACTGGTATTTAGAGTTGTCTGAGGGGCTGCGTTAGGCTCAAAAATGGGAGCGTTGAGCCTAACTTAGCTCCACTTCAACCCTCAATACCAGCTTTGCTTACGGTAGCGGTAAGCTGGCAAAACGTGCTTGTGCATGATATCCCCATAGGAAAATGGGGCATTTTGGGCTGAAAAAAAACCTAACACCTGCAAAAAAGCAGCGTTCAGCTCCTAACGCAGTCCCATTGTTTCCTATGGGGAAACACTTTCTAAGTCTGCATCTAACACCCTAACAAGAACCCTGAGTCTAAACACCCCTAACCTTACACTTATTGACCTCTAATCTGCTACCCCGGCTACCGCTGACACCTGCATTATACTATTAACCCCTAATCTGCCTCCCCGGACACCACCGAAACCTACATTATACCTATGAACCCCTAATCTGCTGCCCCTAACATCGCCGACCCTTACATTATATTTATTAACCTCTAATCTGCCCCCCCCAACGTCGCCGCTACCTAACTACACTTATTAACCCCTAATCTGCCGACCGGACCTCGCTGCCACTATAATAAATGTATTAACCCCTAAACCGCCACACTCCCACCTCGCAAACCCTAGAATAAATAGTATTAACCCCTAATCTGCCCTCCCTAACATCGCCGCCACCTACCTACAATTATTAACCCATAATCTCCCGCCCGCACCGTCGCCGCTACTATTATAAAGTTATTAACCCCTAAACCTAACTCTAACCCTAACACCCCCTAACATAAATATAATTAATATTAAACTAAATAATATTCCTAAATTTAACTAAATTATTCGTATTTAAAACTAAATACTATAAAATAATGATAATAGTTACATTGTAGCTATTTTAGGATTTATATTTATTTTACAGGCAACTTTGTATTTATTTCAACTAGGTACAATAGCTATTAAATAGTTAATAACTATTTAATAGCTACCTAGTTAAAATAAATACAAAATTACCTGTAAAATAAATCCTAACCTAAGTTACAATTAAACCTAACACTACACTATCATTAAATTAATTAAATAAATTACCTACAATTACCTAAAATAAAATACAATAAAATAAACTATTCTATAATACAAAAAAAAACAAACACTAAATTACAAAAAATAAAAAAAGAATTACAAGCAGTTTAAACCCACCACCCACATACCCCTACTCTAACCCACCCAAACCCCCCTAAAAAAAAATCACTAACCCCCTGAAGATCTCCCTACCTTGAGTCGTCTTCACCCAGCCGAGCCAAATTCTTCATCCAAGCGGAGCAAGAAGATGTCCTCCATCCAGTAGAAGTCTTGATCCAAGCGGCAAATAAGAGGTCCTCCATCCGGGCGATGTCTTCTTCCAAGCGGCATCTTCTATCTTCTTTCTTCCAGATCTATCTTCATCCCGCCGACGTGGAACATCCTCCTTCCCCGACGGACTAACGACGAATGAAGGTTCCTTTAAGGGATGTCATCAGAGATGGTGTCCCTTCAATTCGGAATTAAGGTAGAAAAAATCTGATTGGATCAGTCAATCGTATTGAACTTGCATTCTATTGGCTGATCAGAACAGCCAATAGAATGCGAGTTCAATACGATTGGCTGATTGGATCAGCCAATAGGATTGAACTTCAATCTGATTGGCTGATTGCATCAACCAATCAGATTGTTTCTACCTTAATTCCGATTGGCTGATAGAATTCTGTCAGCCAATCGGAATTGAAGGGACGCCATCTTTGATGATGTCCCTTAAAGGAACCTTCATTCGTCGTTAGTCCATCGGGGAAGGAGGATGTTCCGCGTTGGCGGGATGAAGATGGATCCGGAAGAAAGAAGTTAGAAGATGCCGCTTGGAAGAAGACATCGCCCGGATGGAAGACCTCTTTGCCGCTTGGATCAAGACTTCGCCCGGATAGAGGACATCTTCTTGCTCCGCTTGGATGAAGAATTTGGCTCGGCTGGGTGAAGACGACTCAAGGTAGGGAGATCTTCAGGGGGTTAGTGATAGGTTTTTTTAAGGGGGGTTTGGGTGGGTTAGAGTAGGGGTATGTGGGTGGTGGGTTGTAATGTTGGGGGGGTATTGTATTTTTATTTTCATGCAAAAGAGCTGATTACTTTGGGGCAAGGCCCTGCAAAAAACCTTTTTAAGGGCTGGTAAAAGAGCTGATTACTTTTGTATTTTAGAATAGGGTTGTGAATTTTTTATTTTGGGGGGCTTTTTTATTTTATTAGGGGGCTTAGATTAGGTGTAATTAGTTTAAACTGCTTGTAATTCTTTTTTATTTTTTGTAATTTAGTGTTTGTTTTTTTGTATTATAGAATAGTTTATTTTATTGTATTTTATTTTAGGTAATTGTAGGTAATTTATTTAATTAATTTAATGATAGTGTAGTGTTAGGTTTAATTGTAACTTTGGTTAGGATTTATTTTACAGGTAATTTTGTATTTATTTTAACTAGGTAGCTATTAAATAGTTATTAAGTATTTAATAGCTATTGTACCTAGTTAAAATAAATACAAAGTTGCCTGTAAAATAAATATAAATCCTAAAATAGCTACAATGTAATACTTAATTACATTGTAGCTATATTAGGATTTATTTTATAGGTAAGTATTTAGTTTTAAATAGGAATAATTTAGTTAATTTTAGGAATATTATTTTGTTTAATATAAATTATATTTATGTTAGGTGGGTGTTAGGGTTAGGGTTAGAGGTTTAGGGGTTAATAACTTTATTATAGTAGCGGCGATGGTGCGGGCGGGAGATTAGAGGTTAATAATTGTAGGTAGGTGGCGGCGATGTTAGGGAGGGCAGATTAGGGGTTAATACTATTTATTCTAGGGTTTGCGAGGCGGGAGTGCAGCGGTTTAGGGGTTAATACATTTATTATAGTAGCGGCAAGGTCCGGTCGGCAGATTAGGGGTTAATAAGTGTAGTTAGGTAGCGGTGACCTTGGAGGGGGCAGATTAGGGGGTAATAAATATAATATAGGGGTCGGCGATGTTAGGGGCAGCAGATTAGGGGTTTATAGGGAAAGTGTAGGTGGCGGCGGTGTCCAGTCGGCAGATTAGGGGTTAACAAAATGTATTAGAGTGGTGGCAATGTGGGGGGCCTCGGTTTAGGGGTACATAGGTAGTTTATGGGTGTTAGTGTACTTTAGAGCACAGTAGTTAGGAGCTTTATATTCCGGCGTTAGCCCATAAAGCTCTTAACTACTGACTTTTTTTGGTGTTAGGAGTCTTGTCGGTAGAGGCTCTACCGCTCACTTCTCCCAAGACTCTAAATACCAGCGTTAGGCAGATCCCATTGAAAAGATAGGATACGCAATTGCGTAAGGGGATCTGCGGTAGCCTGGAATCACGGTAGGGAAGTGAGCATTAGACCCTTTCCTGCCTGACTCTACATACCAGCGGGCAGCCAAAAGCAGCGTTAGGACCCCTTAACACTGCTTTTGATGGCTAATGCCAAATTCTAAATCTAGGTGAATGTTTGTAATTATATTTGCCATGATTCAGGTTAATCAGTATATTTCCTTCTTACAGACTGTCTGTTTCATTTTGGGAAATGCATATATAAAAAATATATATAATAAAAAAAAAAAGTTCTTACCTGAAAATTTTCAAATTGACTCTCTTTTCTAAATTGCAGGCTGTTAGGTTCGCGGGAGCGCAAAATGCTATAATTTATTGCGTCATTCTAGGCGCAAGACTTTTTTGGCGCGAGAATTACATTTGTTGACGTAATTTCGTTATTTCCGGCATCTTAGTTGTTGCCGAGAGTTTTCACGTAGTTGCGTCATCTATGACGCTCTTGTTTGTTGCAGACATTCTTGGAGCCAAAAAATATTTTGTCAGTTGTGGGTGTCATACTTGACGCCAGATTTTTTACATTATTTAAGTCCTTATTTAATTTTGCTTCTGGTTTCCAGAGGCTTATTTTTTTTGCATTTTTTCCCATTCCTGAAACTGTCATATAAGGAAATTGATAATTTTGCTTTATATGTTATTTTTTCTATTACATATTGCAAGATGTCTCAATCTGACCCTGTCTCAGAATCTACTACTGGAATCCTGCTGCCTGATGTCGGTTCTACCAAAGCTAAGTGCATTTGTTGTAAACTTGCGGTAACTGTTCCTCCGGCTGTAGTTTGTGTTGGTTGTCATGATAAACTTTCAAATGCAGACAATATTTCCATTAGTAGTAATCCATTAGCTGTTGTTGTTCCTTCA
Source organism: Bombina bombina (assembly GCF_027579735.1). Taxonomy (NCBI): domain Eukaryota; kingdom Metazoa; phylum Chordata; class Amphibia; order Anura; family Bombinatoridae; genus Bombina; species Bombina bombina. The sequence continues at coordinate 1,013,142,159 of NC_069504.1, read as the reverse complement.
ACATCTAATGTTCAGGATATTCCTGTTAATGTGAGAGAATTTGTTTCTAATTCCATTCAGAAGGCTTTGTCTGTCATACCACCTTCTAATAAACGTAAAAGGTCTTTTAAAACTTCTCATGAATTTGATGAATTTTTAAATGACCGACAGCATTCTGATTTATCTATCTCTGATGAGGATCTGTCTGGTTCAGAAGATTCTACCTCAGATATTGACACTGACAAATCCTCATACTTATTTAAAATGGAGTATATTTGTTCCTTATTAAAAGAGGTGTTGATTGCATTAGATATTTGATATTAAAACCAGTAAACATTTAAATTCGGTTTTTAAACCTCAAGTAGTTACTCCAGAGGTTTTTCCAGTTCCTGATGCTATTTCAGATGTAATTTCTAGGGAATGGAATAGACTGGGTACTTATTTTACTCCTTCTTCAAGGTTTAAGAAACTGTATCCTTTGCCGATTGATAGATTGGAGTTTTGGGAAAAGATCCCCAAAGTTGATGGGGCCATCTCTATTCTTGCTAAACGTACTACTATTCCTACGGCAGATAGTACTTCTTTAAAGATCCTTTAGATAGGAAACTTGAATCTTTTCTAAGGAAGGCTTATTTATGGTCAGGTCATCTTCTTAGGCCTGCTATTTCTTTGGCTGATGTTGCTGCTGCTTTAACTTTTTGGTTGGAAACTTTAACACAACAAGTACCAGATCATAATGTGTATAGCATTGTTAAGCTAATTCAACATGCTAGTAATTTCATTTGTGATGCCATTTTTTATATCATTAGAATTGATGTCAGATATATGTCTTTAGCTATATTAGCTAGAAGAGCTTTATGGCTTAAATCTTGGAATGCTGATATGACTTCTAAATCAACGTTGCTATTTCTCTCTTTCCAAGGTAATACATTATTTGGTTCTCAGTTGGATTCTATTATTTCAACTGTCACTGGGGGGAAGGGAGCTTTTTTGCCTCAGGATAAAAAATCTAAGGGTAAATTTAGGGCTGCTAACCGTTTTCGTTCCTTTTGTCAAAATAAGGAACAGAAACCTGACCCTTCCCCTAAGGGGATGGTTTCCAATTGGAAGCCTTCTCCAGTCTGGAATAAATCCAAGCCATTTAAAAAATCAAAATCAGCCCGCAAGTCTGCATGAAGGTGCGGCCCTTATTCCAACGCAGCTGCTAGGGGGCAGACTAAGATTTTACAAGGAGGTTTGGATCAATTCAATCCAAAATTATTGGATTCAGAACATTATTTCTCAAGGGTACAGAATAGGTTTCAAAGTAAGACCGCCTGTGAGAAGTTTCTTTCTCTCACGCATTACAGTGAACCCAGATCACTATCAGTTCCTGAGATTCTCTTTTCTAGAGAAGCATTACCAATTTGTTGCTCTTCCTTTTGGCCTAGCAACAGCTCCAAGGATCTTTTCAAAGGTTCTCGGTGCCCTACTCTCTGTAATCAGAGAGCGGGGTATTGCGGTGTTTCACATGAGACTTCTTCAGCTTTGTATGCTGAGCCAATGGTGCAGGGATTATACAAAGATATCACAATTAATATCCTTAAATCCCAATGTTCGTTTTTCTCTGACTTGGTGGTTAGATCACCATTGTTTAATTCAAGGGGCCTCTTTTGTTCGTCCAGCCTGGACTGTGATCACAACAGATGCGAGTCTTTCAGGTTGGGGAGCTGTCTGGGGATCTCTGACAGCGCAGGGGGTTTGGAAATCTCAAGAGGCGAGATTACCAATCAATATTTTGGAATTCCGTGTGATTCTCAGAGCTCTTCAATTTTGGTCTCTTCTGAAGAGAGAATCGTTTATTTGTTTTCAGACAGACAATGTCAAAACCATGGCATATGTCAATCATCAAGGTGGGACTCACAGTCCTCAAGCTATGAAAGAAGTATCTCGGATACTTGCATGGGCAGAATCCAGCTCCTGTCTAATTTCTGCAGTCCATATCCCAGGTATAGACAGTTGGGAAGTGGATTATCTCAGTCGCCAGACTTTACATCCGGGAGAGTGGTCTCTTCACCCAGATGTGTTTTTTCAGATTGTTCAGATGTGGGGGCTTCCAGAAATAGATCTGATGGCTTCTCATCTAAACAGGAAACTTCCCAGGTATCTGTCCAGGTCCAGGGATCCTCAGGCGGAAGCAGTGGATGCGTTGACACTTCCTTGGAGTTATCAACCTGCTTATATCTTTCCGCCTCTAGTTCTTCTTCCAAGAGTGATTTCCAAAATCATAATGGAGCGTTCATTTGTACTGCTGGTGGCTCCAGCATGGACACAGGTTTTGGTATGCAGATCTTGTTCGAATGTCCAGTTGCCAACCTTGGCCACTTCCGTTAAGTCCAGACCTTCTATCTCAAGGCCCATTTTTCCATCAGGATCTCAAATCATTAAATTTGAAGGTATGGAGATTGAATGCTTAGTGCTTAGTCATAGAGGTTTCTCTGACTCTGTGATTAATACTATGTTGCAGGCTCGTAAATCGGTGTCTACAAAGATTTATTACAGAGTTTGGAAGACTTACATTTCATGGTGTTCTTCTCATAAATTGTCTTGGCATTCTTTTAGAATTCCTAGAATTTTACAGTTTCTTCAGGATGGTTTAGATAAGGGTTTGTCTGCAAGTTCCTTGAAAGGACAAATCTCTGCTCTTTCTGTTCTGTTCCACAGAAAAATTGCTAATCCTCCTGATATTCATTGTTTTGTACAGGCTTTGGTTTTGAGGGCTTTACACGCTCCGTCGTTTGAGCCTATGCATTCTGTGGACATTAAATTACTTTCTTGGAAAGTATTGTTCCTTTTGGCCATCTCTTCTGCTAGAGTTTCTGAATTGTCTGCTCTTTCTTGTGAGTCTCCTTTTCTGATTTTTCATCAGGATAAGGCGGTTTTGCGGACTTCATTTAAATATTTACATAAAGTTGTGAATTCCAACAACATTAGTAGAGAAATTGTTGTCCCTTCGTTGTGTCCTAATCCTAAGAATTCTCTGGAGAGATCTTTACATTCTTTGGATGTGGTTAGAGCTTTGAAATATTATGTTGAAGCTACTTAAGATTTCAGAAAGACGTCTAGTCTATTTGTTATCTTTTCTGGTTCTAGGAAAGGTCAGAAGGTTTCTGCCATTTCTTTGGCATCTTGGTAAAAGCTTTTGATTCATCATGCTTATTTGGCGTTTGGTAAATCCCCGCCTCAGAGGATTACGGCTCATTTTACTAGGTCAGTTTCTACTTCCTGGGCTTTTAAGAATGAAGCTTCTGTTGATCAGATTTGCAAAGCAGCAACTTGGTCTTCTTTGCATACTTTTACTAAATTCTACCATTTTGATGTTTTCTCTTCTTCAGAAGCAGTTTTTGGTAGAAAAATACTTCAGGCAGCTGTTTCAGTTTGATTCTTCTGCTTATAATTTCAGTTTTTTCATTATAAAGATTAAAACTTTTGATTTGGGTTGTGGATTAATTTTTCAGCGGAATTGGCTGTCTTTATTTTTATCCCTGCCTCTCTAGTGACTCTTGCGTGGAGTTCCACATCTTGGGTATTTGCTATCCCATACATCACTAGCTCATGGACTCTTGCCAATTACATGAAAGAAAACATAATTTATGTAAGAATTTACCTGATAAATTAATTTTTTCATATTGGCAAGAGTCCATGAGACCCACCCTTTTTATGGTGGTTATGATTTTTTTGTATAAAGCACAATTATTTTAATTCCTTGTTGATGCTTTCGCTCCTTTCTTATCACCCCACTTCTTGGCTATTTGTTAAACTGAATTGTGGGTGTGGTGGAGGGTGTATTTATAGGCATTTTGAGGTTTGGGAAACTTTGCCCCTCCTGGCAAAGGAGGGGCATGGACTCTTGCCAATATGAAAGAAATGAATTTATCAGGTAAATTCTTACATAAATTATGTTTTTGTACTGGAAGAAATTGGATTAGATATTGGAAAAGTCACCCATATGATGCACAGGAAGTGATCACAAACTACCTGTCCACAAGTTTCAACTAAATATTAAAAACAAAATGGGCATTTCAAACTCAACAGCCAAAGGCACTTAGCCTTTTTCACATTTCATATTCCAAGATGATTTGGAATGATTATATTGTCTGGCACATGTGCAATACAGAACAAAATGGCCAAATATGCCATTTTAGATGTATATATTTATATATGGTATAAATTAATTAAACCTTGTCGCTTACTCTATTGGTTTCACTATGTACAGTATGAAAACTGTTAAAATCACAGTATAGAAGATGACATAAAGTGTGGCCACTTTATATCTAAAATCATTTGTTGACTTTATATTAAAAAAAATCTCACCAAATCAGAAAATGAGGTTCCTTCAATGATTTTAAAACATAAAAAATACTTTAAAAAAAGTTAAAAAAAATAAAAAAAATTGAGCAGACATGCCCAGTATACCCCGTAATGCCCATATACAAATAGCTTTCAGATTGACCCCAAACTCACTTCTACCACTTTCTCTCTTCTTTTTTATTACAAAACAAAGCACAACTAAGAACCACTTCCTGTCGCATGACTTATAATTTAAGAAATTAAATAAATCCCATGTCATTTTAAATTAAATACTGTTAAAACATTTTCTCAATCTGATGAAGTATTAAGTTTAGCCCAATACAGTGAAAAGTTGGATAATGTTACGGAAAACCAAAGAGTAGAATGACTAATATATACATCTAAAAATACCAAAAGACGCACCATACAAATACAAATGTCATCACCTTTGTACGTGACAAGTATCAGAGCATTTAAATCTTTTTTACCATTGTTGCAAATTTGTTTTTATTTCCTATGACCTTTCAATAATATAACTCAATGGAACAAAAAAGAAGTGGGAAGAACTAATTTATTTTTACAAGAAAAATATAATTATCATCTAAAGTATCCATTTAAATTTGCTGGCACTCGGACAGCAAGTGTTATCCAAAGCTTTTAACATTTTCATTTGTGGTTGCAAGATACATTGTAGTTATGAATATGTTGACATATTTATAATAATGGATAATTAAAAATTTTAATTTAATATTTCAAAGAATAAAAAAAAATGTTTATATATAAATCTATTGCAATTTTTGTTGGTATAATTATTTGGTAAAGTCTGCCACTAAAAATAGAAGCTGGCAATCAGCAAGATTATACCGCTAGCATTTTTAGCCTTTATGCACATTTCAATTCAACACTCTAAAAATGGCTTTTAAATGTGTCATTTTGAGGTCACCTGTATTACAGGTTCTGCCGTCCGGCTATAACGCTAGCGTTATAGCTTATACCGCCACAATCCATTCCGAAATCTCAGACCAGTGGTTATGGATTTTGCGAAACAAAAATGTTTCACAAAACTCATAACAAAAATGTTATAAAGTACACTAACACCCATAAACTAAACTATTAACCCTTAAACCGTAATCCCCAGCATCGCAAATATTATATAAAACTCATTAACCCTTAATCCGTGGCCCACTCACATTGCTGACACTAAATTAAAGTATTAACCCTTAATCCACCGCCCACCAACATCGTCAACATTAAGTTAAAGTATTAACCCCTAAACTGCCCCCGCATTGCAAATACTATAATAAACCTAATAACCCATAAACCACCGGCCCCCCACTTCGCTAATACTAAAATAAAACTATTAACCCCTAAACCCAACACCCCCTAACTTTAAATTAAACTTACAATATAACTACCTTCAGATGAATAAAAACTTACATGTGAAATAAAAAAAAAAGTAAGATTAAACTATAAATTAACCTAACATTACTATTTAAAAAAAAATAAAATAAACTAAAAATAAAAAAACTAAATTACAATATTGAAAAATCCTAACACTACGAAAAAAAATAAAAAAAAATAACATTGCAAAAAACAAACACTAAAATTACAAAAAATTAAAAAAACTAACATTACCAAAAAAAACACTAAAATTACGAAAAATAAAAAAACAATAAGATTACAAAAATAATAAATGAAATTATCCAAAATAATAAAAATTAAACCTAATCTAATACCCCTATAAAATAAAAAAGCCACCCCAAAATAAAAACACCCCCTAAGCTATTAATAAACTATTAATAGCCCTTAAAAGGGCCTTTTGTAGGGCATTGCCCTGAAGCAATCAGCTTTTTTACCTAAATAATTATAAATTCAGTAAACCCCCACACAACCAACCTCTCCAAAAAAAAACAAAAAACTAAGTATAAAAAAACCTAAGCTACCCATTGCCCCTAAAAGGGCATTTGTATGGGCATTGCCCTTAAAAGGGCAATCAGCTCTTTTGCGCCCATAAAAAAACTCACCCAAAACCCCCCAAAAAATGTAACACTAACCCCAGAAAATGTACTCACCGTTTCTGAAGTCCGGAAGTCCAGACAGCGAAGATCTTCTTCCAGGACGGCACCATCTTCTATCTCCTTCCTGGAGGTGTCCTGGTGGTCTTTAGCGAAGTGTGGATCCGGAGCGCTAGTCGTCATCTGGAGGGCTGGTCCTCTTCAGTGGCAGCAGTCTTCAGTAATGTGGATCCTCCTCAAACTCGAATACAAGGTACCCTATTGGGGTACCGTTGCATTCCTATTGGCTGAAATATTCAAATCAGCCAATAGGATGAGAGCTGCTTAAATCCTATTGGCTGTTCAAATCATAGCATCAACTTAGTGACATTAAAGGGATAGTAAAGTCCAAATTAAACTTTCATGATTCAGATAGGGCATGTCATTTTAAGCAACTTTTTAATTTACTTTTATCATCAAATTTGCTTTGTTCTCTTGGTATCTTAGTTGAAAGCTATCCCTTTAATATAAATCGCCAGGCCCTTGGAAAGTATGTTAACCAGGCCCTCCCTGTACATTTTTTATACAAATACGAACATATTAATGTTTATTAAAAAATATGTTTAGCTATCTCGCTTTATAAGAGAGTGTTCATGACCTATGCACCTCTCAAAGCTATGGGTGTTAATGTCCAATAACACAGCTTTGAATAATATAAGTGAAGCAAGGATCAATTGATTTTTTATCAGGATCTTTTCAACCTCACAAGCTTCTATGGATTTAGGCTTATAGATTTATTTAAAGGGATATAAAACCCACATTTTTGTCTAGCATGAGTCAAATAGAGTATATGATTTTAAACAACTTTCCAATTCTTCTATTACCAAAGTTACTTCATTATCTTGGCATCCTTTGTTGAAAGAGCAGCAATGCACTACTGGGAGCTAGCTGATCTGATGAGCCAATGACAAGAAACCTAGATGGACAGTCACCAATTAGCAGCTAGATCTCAGTAGAAGTAAAATTAAAACTTGCTTAAAATTACTTGCTTTATCTCACTGGTTTTCAAACCTGTCCTCAGCCCTCCCTATCAGGCCACATTTTGAGAATATCTGAAGCACAGGTGAAATAATCAGTTTATTAGTAAACATTTTTATTTTACCTGCTCTTGTGCATGATAATCCTAAAAGTCTGGCCTGTTGGGGAGGCCTGAGGACAGGTTTGAAAACCAGTGATCTATCTGAATCATAAAGATGAGTTTTGACCTTACCATCCCTTTAAAAAGACACATTAAGTTGTCATGAAAGTTTGATAATTGCACACGAACAGAAAGAGTGAAGCTAATATATCATTTGTATTTCATTACCACAACCAAGCAACCACAATTTCTAGATTCCTCGTCTGTGGTTTGTATTAAATGCTATTTGTCCTACCAATCTAGAAATTACCCAATTAACAGTTTAAAAAGCAGTGAATTTCTTTTCAATGTGCTTTAGTGTTTGTAAGCTTAAATTTTGTCTTATTTTCTTTCATACAGGTGGTGAGAGTCCACAATCCATTACTCTTGGGAATTAATCTTCTCTACCACTAGGAGGAGGCAAAGATTCCCAAACTCTAATAAAACCATACCACCTCAAAAATACCTCAGTCTTTACTTTGCCTCCACTGGAGGTGGTTAAATAATGAAGATGTGCATTTGATTCATTAGAGAGAGAGCAGTAGCTTATGTCAACAATCAGGGGAGAACTCACAGTTCCCTAGCCATGAGGGAGGTGTCTTGAATTCTCTCATGTGCAGAAATCGATTCTTGTCTAGTTTCTGCGGTTCATATTCCAGGGATGAACAACTGGGAAGCAGACATTCTTAGTCATCAATCTCTACATTCAGGGAGTGGTTTCTTCACCAGGATGTGGTCAATCAGATTGTGGATCTTTGGGGTCTCCTGAAGATAGATCTGGTGGCCTCTCATTTGCACAACACACTTCCAATGTACTTTTCAAGGTCTATGGATTCTCAAGCAGAGTTTGTGGATGCTCTAGTAGCTACTTGGTCTTTTCAGTTTGCTTATCTGTTTTCTTCTCTAGTATTTCTACCCAGAGTGATTTCCAAGACAAGCCTAGAAAAATCATTAGTAATCCTGATTGCCCCAGCTTTGTCTCAAAGGATTTGGTATGCAGATCTGTTTAAAATGTCCAGCTGTCTTTTTTGGCCTTTGAGGTCAGACCTTCTGTCTCAAGGTCCATTTTTGCATCTGGATCCCAAGTCTCTGAACTAGATCTTAGACATAGGGGTTTCTCTGATTCTGTTATCAATACTATAATTCAAGCTCGTAAGTCTGTCACTACGAGAATCTATCATAAGGTCTGGAAGGCCTTTATTTCTTGTTGTGAAGATCATGGTTATTCCTGGCATTATTTCAGAATTCCTAGGGTTTTGCAGTTCTTTTAGCATAGTCTGAACAAGGGCCTATGTGCGAGTTCTCTGCTCTGTCAGTTTTGTTCCATAGGAAGATTGCTAATCTTCCTGATATTTATGGCTTTGTTCAGGCTCTAGTCCGTATTACATTACAAAAAAGGAAACCCCTGACATGAAAATCAGGAGATGTGGGGTAAATGATCACCTTCTGGAATTCCCCTGAGATTCAGTGGGGCAGTGCCTAATGCTGAAAATATTTATATGTATATACAAAGAAATAGAAAGAAAGAATTATATGGCACTCTTTCACACAGTGTAGAGGGTGATCACAACAAATATTAAACTGGAAGAGGGCATGAAAGGCAAATAAAACTTAACATCTATTAGAATATATTAAATTATAGGACAAAACCCTCCCATAGTAAAAAGTTAAAACTTCAAATTAGCAACGCTACCTCCCTGCATATCCAAAACAATCATACCTTTAATAAGAGGAAACAGCTAGTAAAAAAATCTAATGAGGATCAGCACAAAGTGGGTAACTATACCCAACAGCCAGTGTACTGTGAGTACAAAGGGTCCCTAGTCTACTAAAACGCCAACAGGCTTAACTGATCTTTCACAGTACTCCTGGCTGGTTATTTAAAACCACTGGGTATTCCAGTGCTACATCCTCAATAAAAGAAACTATTAGTGTGGTTTACCATGCCATGTTAAGGCCAACAAAATTACCACTATGCTAAGATGCAGGAGGTCAGTGCAAACGCCTGAGACATGTTTCGCCACTGCTTTATCAAAGGCCTCTTCCAGTTTAATAATTGTTGTGATCACACTCTACACTGTGTGTAAGTGGGCCATATAATTCTTTCTTTCTATTCCTAGTCCGTACTACACCTGTAATCAAGCCAATTCTTCCTCCATGGAATCTTAACTTGGTGTTTTGCAGGCCCCTTTTTTATAGATTCAACACAGCAATGGCAAAACTACTGAAAAAAAGACAAAATTTTATGTCTGAACTTATTTAGCTTGATTCATAAAATATTCTGCAAATTACTTTATTTTATTCTGATTCTGTGCCATTTGATTTGAGAGGTTTGTTTGTGGTAGTATTCTCCACAACAGGCGAGCTTACATATGCAGTGCCGCCCTCAAAAGTCGGTGTTGGCTGTTTTTAGTCGGATATTGCTATCACATATATTTCACCTGTCACCCACTATTTTTACTCCCATAAACTAACATAGAACCGGCATCGCAAGTCGGTATCACATATTTAGCTCAAGGACTTACTCCATTTTCACCTCGTCACATATAGGCAGGCGCAGAAAGCCTTGCACTGAATATGAAACTACCATAACTGCCTAGAAGTATTAACAAACACCTAACACAATATCTACCTGTCAACCACCAACCCCCCACCACAATAACAAAATAAAATGTATTAACCCCTAATCCACCAACCCCCACATCGCAAAGTACCTAATAAAGTTATTAACCCTTAATCCGTCATACCTATTAAAACTATTAACCCCTAATATGCCACCCCGCCACAATGCAATACACCTAATTAAACTTTAAACCCCTAAACCACCATCCCCCCACAACACAATATACAACACATGTTCCTTCAGACCAATGCCAGCATGGTCTGAAGGAACATGTGACTTACCTGCCTGTGGAAGTTGGTTTGTTTTGCTACGCCATACGATTTGGTGCTTCTCTGCCGCAATACGGCTGGAACTTTCTCACTGCATCGCTACTACTTGGATTATTTGTCAGGACATCCTAAAGGAATCACAGTGTCTGCAATTTCATCCAGATAAGTGACTTAAGATAGTACATTTTTACATGAACTGGCAATACCGCATTGTGGAGTGTCTAATGGAATAGACCTGTTTGTCAACAATTGAAATTTTGTTGCTATCTGGAACTGTGATACTATATATCTTGACACATGTACTTTTGCAACATATTTGTACTCTTGTGCTGCATATAATATTGCATATTTATAATCCTTGTTGTTGATGTATATTTCTACTACAACTCTATCGCCAAGCTTAGATCCCTTTAATTATACCTGCCCAGAAATGGCCCTTTAATTTATTTGGGTTCTGTGAGCAGCTGGGTGTAGCTGAAGCGATATGCAGTGGGAGGTGAAATTGTGTTATATACACTTTGATATGCAAAAACTCATGTATTGATGAGTACACCTCTACAATCTATACAACAATCTGGTATTGAAAGTTGTCTGAGGGGCTGTGTTAGGCTCAAAAAAGGGTGCGTTGAGCCGAATGTACCGCCACTTCAACCCTCAATACCAGTGTTGCTGACGGTAGCGGTAAGCTGGCAAAACATGCTCGTGCACGATTCCCCCATAGGAAACAATGGGGCAGTTTGGGCAGAAAAAAACCTAACACCTGCAAAAAAGCTGCTTTTGACGGCTAACGCAAAACTCTAAATCTAGGCGTATGTTTCTGAATTGACTCATATGGTTCAGCTCCACATGCAGGGTTAAGTTTAAGTCACGTGACTTCAGTTATTAGGATAAACACAATGTGGATTTATTTGTTTGAAACTGTGTGCCATATGTGATTTTAATATTGAGTTTTTCTATATTTTGGATGTGTACCAATTACTCCAGCTCTAATTTTAGAGGATATTAAATACTGTAATTATAAATTTCAAAAAGAGTGCTTGATTCCCTATCTTTTCATTAGTTCATTTAATATGATGTTCCACTTCTTTTCTTATAGTTTTTTTTATATATAACATTTTATTATTAGTTGTGATGTGGGGGGATGGCGTATATAGCGGTTTTGATGTGTTGAGTTCATTTTTGGGAGGCAGGTTAGACTTTTACGTGTGATTCAACATTTTTATGTTTTTTTCTTAGGCGCCGGCAGTTCATAAGCTGCCGTAAATCATTGGCGACTCCAGAAATGTCTGTGTCTGGACATTTCTGAACATTGCCAGTTTATCCGTTTTACAGCAGTTTATCATCTGACGTAGCCGTATATGTGATGCACCCAATGTGCAAAGTGAACTTACGGGCGACACGGGTTTCAGCAGTTGTGCTGAAACCTACACTGCATATGTAATCTTTCCCCATGCTTTAAAATGAAAGGGGCAATAATCTCAACATGAATACTATTTTTTTTTCCTGATTGTACAGTAATTAAATCTGAAAAATGTATTGTTTCCATTTCAGAGAGAAAATTTAATTCAGAGAATTAAAGGGATCGTGTACTTTAAAATTGGTTTCCATTTATTGTTTTTCTAATTACTTGTTATGCCTGTTACAGGTTTTAAAAATGATGGGTAATTGTTCCTTTAGGTTTATTGTTGTACATAAAATAGCTGTTTCTGCTACTTGAAACTACAACCTAATGAAATCAAGATTGCAGGTTGAATGTTCTAAAGGTATCTATCTAATCATTGTTAGATCTAATGATTGTTAGAGAGGCATTTTAGTACACTTACGGCTAGATTACGAGTTTGACGTTAGCCATAAAAAGCAACGTTAAGGGGTCCTAACACTGCTTTTTAACGCCCACTGGTATTACAAGTTTGGCAGGTACAGGTGTACCGCTCACTTTTCTTCTGCAACTTTTCCATACCGCAAATCTCCTTACGTCAATTGTGTATCCAATCTTTTTAATGGGATTTTCCTAACGCCGGTATTACAAGTCTTGGAAGAAGTGAGCGGTACAGCCTCTACCTCCAAGACTCCTACCGCATATAAAAGTCATTAGTTAAAAGATTTATGGGCTAACGCCGGGAACATAAAGCTCTTAGCTAAAGTGCTACAAAGTACACTAACACCCATTAACTACATATTAACCCCTAAACCGAGGCCCCCCCACATCGCAAACACTAAAATAAAAACAATTAACCCCTAATCTGCCAACCGGACATCACCGCCACCTACATTATACCTATGAACCCCTAATTTGCTGCCCCTAACATCGCCGACACCTACATTATAGTTATTAACTCCTAATCTGCCCCCCCCAACATCGCCGCCACCTGCCTACAATTATTAACCCCTAATCTGCCGACTGGACATCGCCATCACTATAATTAATTTATTAACCCCTAAACCACCGCACTCCCGGCTCGCAAACACTATAAAATTTGTTTATAACCCCTAATCTGCCGTCCCTAACATCGCCGCCACCTACCTACAATTATTAACCCCTAATCTGCCGCCCCCAATGTCGTCGCTACTATATTAAATGTATTAACCCCCTAAACCTAAGTCTAACCCTAACCCTAACACCCCCTAACTTAAATCTATTTTTAATAAATCTAAATAAAATTATTATAATTAAATAAATTATTCCTATTTAAAACTTAATACTTACCTATAAAATAAACCCTAATATAGCTACAATATAACTAATAGTTACATTGTAGCTATTTTAGGATTTATTTTTATTTTACAGGCAACTTTGTATTTATTTTAACTAGGTACTAGGTTATTAACTATTTAATAGCTAACTAGCTAAAATAAATAAAAATATTACCTGTAAAATAAACCCTAACCTAAGTTACAATTATACCTAACACTGCTCTATAATTAAATTAATTGCCTAAACTACCCACAATTAAATACAATTAAATTAAATAAACTAAATAATGAAAAAAACAAACACTAAATTACAGAAAATAAAAAAGAAATTACAATATTTTAAACTAATTACACCTAATCTAATCCCCCTAATAAAATAAAAAAGCCCCCCAAAATAATAAAATTCCCTACCCTACACTAAATTACAAATAGCCCTTAAAAGGGCCTTTTGCGGGGCATTGCGCCAAAGTAATCAGCTCTTTTACCAACCCTTAAAAGGGCTTTTTGTGGGGCATTGCCCCAAAGTAATCAGCTCTTTTACCTGTAAAAAAAAGAAATACAATATCCCCCCCAACATTGCAACCCACCACCCACACACCCCTACTCTAAAACCCACCTGATCCCCCCTTAAAAAAAACTAACACTACCCCATTGAAGATCACCCTACCTTGAGTGGTCTTCACCCAGCCGGGCACCAGTGGTGCTGAAACCTACACTGCATATGTAATCTTGCCCCATGCTTTAAAATGAAAGGGGCAATAATCTCAACATGAATACTATTTATTTTTCCTGATTGTACAGTAATTAAATCTGAAAAATGTATTGTTTCCATTACAGAGAGAAAATTTGGGGGCAACAGATTAGGGGTTAATAAGTGTAGGTAGGTTGCGGCGACATTGGGGGTGGCATATTAGGGGTTAATAAATATAATGTAGGGTTCGGCAATGTTGGCTGCAGCAGATTAGGGGATCATAAGTATAATGTAGGTGGCGGCGGTGTCCGGGGCAGCAGATTAGGGGTTATTAATGTTATGCAGGTGTTGGCGATGTCAGGGGCGGCAGATTAGGGGTTAATAAGTGTAAGATTAGGGGTGTTTAGACTCGGGGTTCATGTTAGGGTGTTAGGTGTAGACATAGCTTTTGTTTCCCCATAGGAATCAATGGGGCTGCGTTAGGAGCTTTACGCTGCTTTTTTGAAGGTGTTAGATTTTTGTTCAGCCGGCTCTCCCCCATTGATTCCTATGGGGAAATCGTGCATGAGCACGTATTACCTGCTTACCATTAATGTAAGCAGCGCTGGTATTGAGGTGAGATGTGGAGCTAAATTTTGCTCTACGCTCACTTTTTTGCGGCTAACGCCGGGTTTCTAATATCCCTTAATACCAGCGTTGTCTGTGGTGAGCGGTGAGGGAAAACTGCACGTTAGCACTGCACAGCCTTACCGACAAAACTCGTAATCTAGGCGAAAGTATTTTATATATATATACAAATGGAAAAAACTTGCACTCACTGGTCTTTCAATCAAGTAAACATTTTACTGTGAAAAGTTTACTTGATTGAAAGACCAGTGAGTGCAAGTTTTTTCCATGTGTCACTATTAATTCCACTAGCACCCTGGCAGTTATATATATAATGTTTGTGTCTGATACTGCTTGTTATAATTTTTTTTCCAATCCATACTGGTTTACAATTTACTTAATTGCCAATGTGGTAATCCATTTATCTTACAATAGACCTAACATCAATTTGACCTTGGAAGAATATAAATTTATAACTCTATTGTAAATCTCCTTAAACACACCTGCCAAAGGCTGATAGTTTTGACACATGAAGTTGGAAGTCATGGTCAAACATTAAGAACATTACATTACCATGTTCAATTTTCAAAGATAATGGTATTGATTTTTCAATCCCGGTGTGTAGCTAAGTGTGGTGTTTGCTTAGTTCAGCATAAAACATGATAAAAATGTTTCTGACTTCATGTGAAACACATCAAATTAGCTGAAAGCAAAACTGGTAAATTAATTGCTAGGTCACATTAAGTGATTGACTCTTGAAGGGACAAAGAAATGAGATTTTCTACCATGTGCTAAAAGAGATGTTTTTGCTTCATATCTGAAATGTGAAAAACTTAGCAATTGTGCTTATGCTTATAAAGTTGTAAGGCACCATCAAATACAGTACAAATATATAATTAAAAAATGCATACTAAAGACAAAGCAATAATATTTACTTTGAATTTGGAATTTCCGTTAAAGGGGCAGTATACACCAACACCAATTTTCATATAACTGCATGTAATAGACATTACAATAAAGATGAATATGCACAGATTCTGATCTTAAAATCCAGTATAAAACCTTTTAAAAACTTACTTAGACGCTCCCAGTTTAGCACTGTTGATGAGGTAGTCTGGGACACCCACTGAAAGTGGTTGGGTAAATAAAAAGAGCAGAGACTCCTCACCTCCCCCCTCCCCTGCATATGAAAAGACAGATAACATGAACAGGAGCCTGCAGGTGTCTGTAAACACATATATACATCTGGCATTGTGGGCCTTGGTTAGGAGTCTGAAAAACAGCACAATGTTCTAAAAAATAAGCAAAACTATACATTTTTATAAAAACACTGCCAGATGGGCTATATAAATGGATCATCTACAAAACATTTATGCAAAGAAAAATCTAGTGTACGTCCCCTTAATTTGCTTGTCTTTTGTATAATGTGACAGCCATTAACCAATCACAGAATTGTAGAAGATGGTGTCTCAAATGAAAGTGTGTAAATTAAAGGACTGTGAAAAGTTTGACAAAGGAGGTAAGACATGTTTACCCAAGGGTATATCACAAGAGAATATCATGGCCAACCAGTAGATTTAGATCCAATAATTTGTCTAAAGAAAAATATATATAAAAATATTTACAACATATCACTTGAAGTAGATACATTAAATATACAGGGAGTGCAGAATTATTAGGCAAATGAGTATTTTGACCACATCATCCTCTTTATGCATGTTGTCTTACTCCAAGCTGTATAGGCTCGAAAGCCTACTACCAATTAAGCATATTAGGTGATGTGCATCTCTGTAATGAGAAGGGGTGTGGTCTAATGACATCAACACCCTATATCAGGTGTGCCTAATTATTAGGCAACTTCCTTTCCTTTGGCAAAATGGGTCAAAAGAAGGACTTGACAGGCTCAGAAAAATCAAAAATAGTGAGATATCTTGCAGAGGGATGCAGCACTCTTAAAATTGCAAAGCTTCTGAAGCGTGATCATCGAACAATCAAGCGTTTCATTCAAAATAGTCAACAGGGTCGCAAGAAGCGTGTGGAAAAACCAAGGCGCAAAATAACTGCCCATGAACTGAGAAAAGTCAAGCATGCCACCAGTTTGGCCATATTTCAGAGCTGCAACATCACTGGAGTGCCCAAAAGCACAAGGTGTGCAATACTCAGAGACATGGCCAAGGTAAGAAAGGCTGAAAGACGACCACCACTGAACAAGACACACAAGCTGAAACGTCAAGACTGGGCCAAGAAATATCTCAAGACTGATTTTTCTAAGGTTTTATGGACTGATGAAATGAGAGTGAATCTTGATGGGCCAGATGGATGGGCCTGTGGCTGGATTGGTAAAGGGCAGAGAGCTCCAGTCCGACTCAGACGCCAGCAAGATGGAGGTGGAGTACTGGTTTGGGCTGGTATCATCAAAGATGAGCTTGTGGGGCCTTTTCGGGTTGAGGATGGAGTCAAGCTCAACTCCCAGTCCTACTGCCAGTTTCTGGAAGACACCTTCTTCAAGCAGTGGTACAGGAAGAAGTCTGCATCCTTCAAGAAAAACATGATTTTCATGCAGGACAATGCTCCATCACACGCGTCCAAGTACTCCACAGCGTGGCTGGCAAGAAAGGGTATAAAAGAAGAAAATCTAATGACATGGCCTCCTTGTTCACCTGATCTGAACCCCATTGAGAACCTGTGGTCCATCATCAAATGTGAGATTTACAAGGAGGGAAAACAGTACACCTCTCTGAACAGTGTCTGGGAGGCTGTGGTTGCTGCTGCACACAATGTTGATGGTGAACAGATCAAAACACTGACAGAATCCATGGATGGCAGGCTTTTGAGTGTCCTTGCAAAGAAAGGTGGCTATATTGGTCACTGATTTGTTTTTGTTTTGTTTTTGAATGTCAGAAATGTATATTTGTGAATGTTGAGATGTTATATTGGTTTCACTGGTAAAAATAAATAATTGAAATGGGTATATATTTGTTTTTTGTTAAGTTGCCTAATAATTATGCACAGTAATAGTCACCTGCACACACAGATATCCCCCTAAAATAGCTATAACTAAAAACAAACTAAAAACTACTTCCAAAACTTTTCAGCTTTGATATTAATGAGTTTTTTGGGTTCATTGAGAACATGGTTGTTGTTCAATAATAAAATTAATCCTCAAAAATACAACTTGCCTAATAATTCTGCACTCCCTGTATTTGTAATAACCCAAGTGTACAAGGCAAATAATAACCATTGAACATTGAGCAAGTGCACAATATAAAAATTATAGGACCTCCTTTTAATAAGCATTGCAAATATGTAATATTGTGCCTCATATGCTACCTAGAATTATATGCAGAAATAATTTCATTTGCTATTAGAAAAAAAAAATCTATATAACACAATATTCACATTAATTAAGATTAATGGGAAATAAAACTAATTTATATAGATTGTATACAGTATATGTCAGCAAATAAAAAGTTAAAAAATCTGCATACAAAGTAAATTTTTTAAATGCATTCAATGTTGTTTAGAACATTTTGCATTTTTTTGCAGTCTAGGAACACACCCTTTGAAAATCCTATTATCTCAATTAGGGACAACTATACATGATCAAACTGTATCAAATGTAGCCGAGTTTGGCACCTTAAAGGGACACTGAACCCAAATTTTTTCTTTCATGATTCGGATAGAGCATGTCATTTTAAGTAACTTTCCAATTTACTTCTATTATCAATATTTATTCGTTCTTTTGCTATCTTTATTTGAAAAAGAAGGCATCTCAGTTAAGGAGCCAGCATTTGGGTTCAGACCATGGACAGCACTTGTTTATTGATGCTGTCCAATCAGCAAGGACAACCCAGGTTGTTCACCAAAAATGGGCCGGCATCTAAACTTACATTCTTGCTTTTCAAATAAACACACCAAGAGAATGAAGAAAATTTGATAATAGGAAAAAATTAGAAAGTTGCTTAAAATTGCATGCTCTGTCTGAATCACAAAAGAAAATTTTGGGGTTCAGTGTCCCTTTAAGTCTTGTACGCTCATGGAAATTGCAAAACTACAAATTGTACTGTTTATTTTTATTTTAAACTTGTACAAGTGTTCACTAGGATAGAACTTCACTGGAAGGAAATTTACAGAAGCATAAAAACAAAAATAGTTGTTCTCTTAGGTACAGGGACATCCATTGTACAAAACACAAAGTACTCAATAACATTTTAAAGAACACTATTTCATGCACAAAGAAAATAATATCTAAAGCCCTCTTTAGTTAAATCTGTTATAACTAATACTCACCGAGATTACGAGTTTTGTGCTAAACAGGGTGTGAAACTAATGCCAAAAAATTGTGTTTTTTTCACTCTCCATAGCACTGCCATTATGAGTTACTGAAAAGCCTCCTTGTGCAGTGCGTTATGGTGCATTAAGTTCCATACCGCACAAAAGCCAAGGGCTGAGTTTACGTGCTCGTTCACGCTTTGCCCCATCAATGGGGACAGAGTGTTAGAAAAAAACTAACACCTGCGATCAGGGAATGGAGATCGCCGTAATGCCACACCCTAACATAAATCCCTAGTCTAAACACCCCTAGTCCACCGCTCCCCGACATCACCGACACAAAATAAAGTTATTAACCTTTATTCCTACCAATTAAAAAATCTAAATTGCAAATTTTAAAAAAAACTAACTATACGAAAATATTTTAAAAATCAAAAATTACAAATAATAATAAACACTAAATTATGAAAAATAAAAAACTCTAAGATTACAAAAAATAATAAACAAAATTATATAAAAAAAATAACACATAATCTAATAGCCTTATAAAAATAAAAAGCCCCCCCAAATAAAAACACCCCTGAACCTACAATAAACTACCAATAGCCATTAAAAGTGCCTTTTGTAGGGCATATGCTGTCGGCATTTAGCAATTCCCGGGTGGACATGATTCGCTACAGTGAATCATGTCCGCCCGGCATTTGATAATAAATCAGCCCCTTAGATACAAGGTAATCACAGAGGTAAAAAGTGTATTAATATAACCATGTTGGCTGTGCAAAACTGGGGAATGGGTAATAAAGGGATTATCTATCTTTTTAAAAAATAAACATTTTTGAGTTGACTGTCCCTTTAACTTTAGTTATGATGCACTGAGAAAGGACACTGCCCTTGTAGGTTCCTCCTTTTGTAATCAACTGGTAATCCTGCCCACGTGACCCCTGATACTGAGCTTCAAAAATTATGCTATACACGCAGTCCTGGCCCCACAGACCAATGCAGAGGGGCCCACTACCTAGCCCATACAACAATATAGTACATATGTATGCTAATGTATACTGGGGTGCACGAAGCGTCCATGAGAAGGAGTGAAATAGTTGTTTTGGTTGTAGTGAGCCTTTGCTGCACTAGCCCTGATCAGGCCCCTAAAGTTAGGCAAGTACTAGGTAACTAACAACTGGGCTCAGATCCAGTGATAGAGGGGCAATCTGTGTAGCATACCCTCCCTAACTTTTCCAACTGCCATAGAATACAGGTCTTTCCAGGGCATCAAGATACCCAATTGCTACTTTATGTTGATTATTTTTAGCATAACTAGTTTGTTCAGCAAGGTAAGATTTTTACCTATTCATTTTGTATTTTTGAATTATGTCCTCTAATGAATGAGGGTATTTCATCACTGATGTTAAAAAAAACAAGAGGTACAATTTTTCTGGTGCTATAAACAAAATTTCATGTGGCTGGGGTGTAAGTGTGCACCTGTAATACACATACATGAGATGGGCCAATACATTTGTTGGTTTCAAAGCTGTAGTGATCATGCAAGAAAAAAATGTATAACCCCTTAGAGTAATGTGATACCAAAAAAAATTAATGTTTTGTTTTTTTGTGTGTTTGTGTGTGTGTGTGTGTGTGGGGGGGGCCTTCATAGATTGTTGCATCGGAGCACTGAGGTTTCTACTTATGCCTCTGGTCTAATCTGATGTGGATATGTGGCTAACATAATGGCTGCAGAGCCAGGAGTTTAATCTGACATTCAGTCCTTATTATTATGAATAATATTTATACAAAAGATAACATAATTTATGTAAGAACTTACCTGATAAATTCCTTTCTTTCAAATTGGCAAGAGTCCATGAGCTAGTGACGTATGGGATATACATTCCTACCAGGAGGGGCAAAGTTTCCCAAACCTCAAAATGCCTATAAATACACCCCTCACCACACCCACAATTCAGTTTAATGAATAGCCAAGAAGTGGGGTGATAAGAAAGGAGCGAAAGCATCAAACAAGGAATTGGAATAATTGTGCTTTATACAAAAAAATCATAACCACCACAAAAAAGGGTGGGCCTCATGGACTCTTACCAATATGAAAGAAATGAATTTATCAGGTAAGTTCTTACATAAATTATGTTTTCTTTCATGTAATTGGCAAGAGTCCATGAGCTAGTGACGTATGGGATAGCAGATACCCAAGATGTGGAACTTCCATGCAAGAGTCACTAGAGAGGGAGGGATAAAATAAAAACAGCCAATTCCGCTGAAAAAACAATACACAACCCAAATCAAAAACTTTTAATCTTTATAATGAAAAAAACTGAAATTATAAGCAGAAGAATCAAACTGAAACAGCTGCCTGAAGTACTTTTCTACCAAAAACTGCTTCAGAAGAAGAAAAAACATCAAAATGGTAGAATTTAGTAAAAGTATGCAAAGAAGACCAAGTTGCTGCTTTGCAAATCTGATCAACAGAAGCTTCATTCTTAAAAGCTCAGGAAGTAGAAACTGACCTAGTAGAATGAGCCGTAATCCTTTGAGGCGGGGATTTACCCGACTCCACATAAGCATGATGAATCAAAAGCTTTAACCAAGACGCCAAAGAAAGAAGCCTTCTGACCTTTCCTAGAACTAGAAAAGATAACAAATAGACTAGAGGTCTTTCTGAAATCTTTAGCAGCTTTAACATAATATTTCAAAGCTCTTGCTACATCCAAAGAATGTAAAGATCTCTCCAGAGAATTCTTAGGATTAGGACACAACAAAGGGACAACAATTTCTCTACTAATGTTGTTAGAATTCACAACTTTAGGTAAAAATTTAAATGAAGTCCGCAAAACCGCCTTATCCTGATGAAAAATCAGAAAAGGAGACTCACAAGAAAGAGCAGATAACTCAGAAACTCTTCTAGCAGAAGAGATGGCCAAAAGGAACAAGACTTTCCAAGAAAGTAATTTAATGTCCAGAGAATGCATAGGCTCATACGGAGGAGCCTGTAAAGCCCTCAAAACCAAATTAAGACTCCAAGGAGGAGAGATTGACTTAATGACAGGCTTGATATGAACCAAAGCCTGTACAAAACAATGAATATCAGGAAGATTAGCAATTTTTCTGTGAAACAGAACAGAAAGAGCAGAGATTTGTCCTTTCAAGGAACTTGCAGACAAACCCTTATCCAAACCATCCTGAAGAAACTGTAAAATTCTAGGAATTCTAAAAGAATGCCAAGAGAATTTATGAGAAGAACACCAAGAAATGTAAGTCTTCCAAACTTGGTAATAAATCTTTCTAGACACAGATTTGCGAGCCTGTAACAAAGTATTAATCACCTCTACGACTAAGTATTAAGCGTTCAATTTCCATACCTTCAAATTTAATGATTTGAGATCCTGATGGAAAAATGGGCCTTGAGATAGAAGGTCTGGCATTAACGGAAGTGTCCAAGGTTGGCAACTGGCCATCCGAACAAGATCCGCATACCAAAACCTGTGTGGCCATGCTGGAGCCACCAGCAGCACAAATGTAAGTTCCATTATGATTTTGGAAATCACTTTTGGAAGAAGAACTAGAGGCGGAAAGATATAAGCTGGTTGATAATTCCAAGGAAGTGACAACGCATCCACTGCTTCTGCCTGAGGATCCCTGGATCTGGACAGATGCCGGGGAAGTTTCCTGTTTAGATGAGAAGCAATCAGATCTATTTCTGGAAGTCCCCACATCTGAACAATCTGAAGAAATACCTCTGGATGAAGAGACTATTTGCCCGGATGTAACGTCTGCCAACTGAGATAATCCGCTTCCCAAATGTCTATACCTGGGATGTGAACCACAGAAATTAGACAGGAGCTGGATTCCGCCCATACAAGTATCCAAGATACTTCTTTCATAGCCTGAGGACTGTGAGTCCCACCTTGATGATTGACATACGCCACAGTTGTGACATTGTCTGTCTGAAAAAAACTATTCTCGCTTCAGAAGAGGCCAGAACTGAAGAGCTCTGAAAATCGCACAGAGTTCCAAAATGTTGATTGGTAATCTCGCCTCCTGAGATTCCCAAACCCCCTGCGCTGTCAGAGATCCCCATACAGCTCCCCAACCTGAAAGACTCACATTTGTTGTGATCACAGTCCAGGTTGGATGAACAAAGGAGGCCCCTTGAACTAAACGATGGTGATCCAAGTCAGAGAAAAACTAACATTGGGATTTAAGGATATTAATTGTGATATATTTGTATAATCCCTGCACCATTGGTTCAGCATAAAAAGCTGGAGAAGTCTCATGTGAAAACGAGCAAAGGGGATCGCGTCCGATGCTGCAGTCATGAGACCTAAAATTTCCATGCACAAAGCTACCGAAGGGAATGATTGAGCCTGAAGGTTTCGACAAGCTGAAACCAAATTCAGACGTCTCTTGTCTATTAGAGACAAAGTCATGGATACTGAATCTATTTGGAAACCCAAAAAGGTTACCCTTGTCTGAAGAATCAAGGAACTCTTTGGTAAATTGATCCTCCAACCATGTCTTTGAAGAAACAACACAAGTTGATTCATGTGAGATTCTGCAGAATGTAAAGACTGAGCAAGTACCAAGATATCGTCCAAATAAGGAAATACCGCAATACCCTGCTCTCTGATTACAGAGAGAAGGGCACCGAGAACCTTTAAAAAGATCCTGGGAGCTGTTGCTAGGCCAAAAACAAGAGCAACAAATTGGTAATGCTTGTCTAGAAAAGAGAATCTCAGGAACTGATAGTGATCCGGATGAATAGGAATATGAAGATATGCATCCTGTAAGTCTATCATGGATATATAATGCCCTTGCTGAACAAAAGGCAGAATAGTCCTTATAGTCACCATTTTGAATGTTGGTATCCTTACATAACGATTCAATATTTTAAGATCCAGAACTGGTCTGAAAGAATTCTCTTTCTTCGGTACAATGAACAGATTTGAATAAAAACCCCAGACCCCGTTCCAGATCTGGAACTGGCACAATTACCCCAGCTGACTCCAGATCTGAAACACATTTCAGAAAAGCCTGAGCCTTTACTGGGTTTACTGGAATGTGTGAGAGAAAGAATCTTCTCACAGGCGGTCTTATCTTGAAACCTATTCTGTACCCTTGAGAAACAATGTTCTGAATCCAATGATTTTGAATCGAACTGATCCAAACATCTTTGAAAAATCGTAACCTGCCCCTACCAGCTGTGCTGGAATGAGGGCCGCACCTTCATGCGGACTTGGGAGCTGGTTTTGATTTCCTAAAAGGCTTGGATTTATTCCAGACTGGAGAAGGTTTCCAAACGAAGACCGTTCCTTTAGGGGAAGGGTCAGGCTTCTGTTCCTTATTCTGATGAAAGGAACAAAAACAATTAGCAGCCCTATATTTACCCTTAGAGTTTTTATCCTGAGGCAAAAAAGCTCCTTTCCCCCCCCGGTGACAGTTGAAATTATAGAATCCAACTGAGAACCAAATAACTTATTACCTTGGAAAGAAAGAGAAAGCAACGTTGACTTAGAAGTCATATCTGCATTCCAAGATTTAAGCCATAAAGTTCTTCTAGCTAAAATAGCTAAAGACATATACATGACATCAATCCTAATGATATCAAAAATGGTATCACAAACAAAGTTATTAGCATGTTGAAGAAGTTTAACAATGCTATAAGCATCATGGTCCGACACTTGTTGTGCTCAAGCCTCCAACCAGAAAGTGGAAGCTGCAGCAACATCAGCCAAAGAAATAGCAGGCCTAAGAAGATTACCTGAACATAAATAAGCCTTCCTTAGAAATGATTCAAGCTTCCTATCTAAAGGATCCTTAAAAGAAGTACTATCTGCCGTAGGAATAGTAGTACGTTTAGCAAGAGTAGAAATAGCCCCATCAACTTTGGGGATTTTCTCCCAAAACTCTAATCTATCAGACGGGAAAGGGTACAATTTCTTAAACCTTGGAGAAGGAGTAAATGAAGTACCCAGACTATTCCATTCCCTAGAAATTACATCTGAAATAGCATCAGGAACTGGAAAAACTTCTGGAATAACAACATGATGTTTAAAAACCGAATTTAAACGCTTATTAGTTTTAATATCAAGAGAACTAGACTCCTCCATATCTAATGCAATCAACACTTCTTTCAGTAACTAATAAACTCCATCTTAAACAAATATGAAGATTTATCAGTGTCAATATCTGAGGCAGAATCTTCTGATCCAGAAAGATCCTCATCAGAGATAGATAAGTCAGAATGATGGCGGTCATTTAAAAGTTCATCTGATTTACGAGAAGTTTTAAAAGACCTTTTACGTTTACTAGAAGGAGGTATAACAGACAGAGCCTTCCGAATAGAATTAGAAACAAATTCTTTTACATTAACAGGAACATCCTGAACATTAGATGTTGACGGAGCAAAAACAGATAATGGATTATTACTAATGGAAATATTATCTGCGTTTGATAGTTATCATGACAACTAACACAAACTACAGCCGGAGGAACAGTTAGCATAAGTTTACAACAAATGCACTTAGCTTTGGTAGAACCGACATCAGGCAGCGTCTTTCCAGAAGTAGATTCTGATCCAGGGTCAGGTTGTGACATCTTGCAATATGTAATAGAAAAAGCAACATATAAAGCAAAATTATCAAATTCCTTAAATGACAGTTTCAGGAATGGGAAAAAATGCAAACAGAACAAGCCTCTAGAAACCAGAAGCAACTAAAAAGTGAGACTTAAATAATGTAAAAAATCTGGCGCCAAGTATGACGCCCACATATTTTTTGGCGCCAAAAACGTCTGTAACAAACACGAGAGTCAAAAATGACACAACTACGTGAAAACTTCCGGCGTCAACTATGACGCCAGAAATGACGACATTGACGTCAGACAAACATCAATCTCGCGCCAAAAAAGTCTTGCTCCAAAAATGACGCAATAAATTCTAGCATTTTTTGCACCCGCGAGCCTAACAGCCCGCAATTTAGAGGAAAAAATTCAATGAAAATTTTAGGTAAGAAAAATATTTATTCATATGCATTTTCCCAAAAAATGAAACTGACAGTCTGAAAGAAGGAAAATAAACTGATTGACCTGAATCATGGCAAATATAGTATAAAACATATATTTAGAACTTTACATATAAAGTGCCAAACCATAGCTGAGAGTGTCATAAATAAAAATAAGACTTACTTACCCAAAGACACTCATCTACATAAAGCAGATACTGAAACGAGAATCAGTAGAGGTAATGGTAAATAAGAGTATATCGTCGATCTGAAAAGGGAGGTAGGTGAAGAAATCTCTACGACCGATAACAGAGAACCTATGAAATAGATCCCCTGGAGGAAGACCATGGTATTCAATAGGCAATACTTCCTTCACATCCCTCTGACATTCACTGCACTCTGAGAGGAAAACCGGGCTTCAGCCTGCTGCGAAGCGCATATCAACGTAGAATCTAGCACAAACTTACTTCACCACCTCCATGGGAGGCAAAGTTTGTAAAACTGAATTGTGGGTGTGGTGAGGGGTGTATTTATAGGCATTTTGAGGTTTGGGAAACTTTGCCCCTCCTGGTAGGAATGTATAGCCCATACGTCACTAGCTCATGGACTCTTGCCAATTACATGAAAGAAAAGGCTGATACACACGGTCACATTATAGTATTGCTTTTCCAGCCTCTGCTTTAATAAGTCAGTGAAGGACAGTTTTTCAAAATTGAAAACCTGTATAGTTTTTAAATATCGTTTTAGATGAAGTTAAGACAAATACTTTACTTTCCATTTAAGATATTCTGTGACATAAAAAAAGGTTTTTTTAAAGGTACATGGGCATTGGGGATAGCAAAGACTGCAAATGTGCTGCTGTTCTGTCTAGCATCCAAAAAGGGAGATTTCAGTGTCCATATAAGGTAATGTGCCTACCATAAAATGATTTATTTTTATATACAAAGCTCTTTAATCTCTTTAACCTTGTTGTTTCTTATCTTCATCAAGGCACACCAGAGAAAATTCCTCATCATTCCTCTGATCCTTTTGTTGGCTCTTTGTCTTAAGAGTTTTATTCCTTTGCCAATTATTATTATTATTAATATTATTATTGTCGTTATTATCATGATTATTGTTATTATTACTATTATTATATTTGGCAAGAGAATATACACAGAGATAATACACATAATTCTGTAGAAGCAATGCATATTAGGTATTGCTCCTTTATGTCCCTGTAAAGCAGACATAAACAATAAATACATTATCATATTAAGATGCAAGGGGCACCTAACCTATTGTTATCAGAATACATCAACATTCAGTAACCATATCAATACTATAGGTTCCTTGGCATGATGAACATACATCTATAATTACTCCAGGACACCAATACCGTGTTACGAGTGGAGCGTAAAACTGAACTTTCAAGACCTTGCATTCGCATTGCATGGAAGCCTTGCGCTCACAAGAGAATTCTTCCATAGGGGCCGATTTATCACGGCCCGGATGGAGCTGTATACATCTGTTTCCACATGAGCCTTCAGACTCGCCAGAAACAGGAGTTAAGAAGCAGTGGTCTTAAGACCGCTGCTCCTTAACTTGTCCGCTACCGCTGAGGCGGCGGACAGCAATCCGCTTGATCGCATACGATCTGCGAATCTTCATGGGGCGGCATTGCACAAGCATTTCACTAGAAATGCTTGTGCAATGATAAATGCCAACAGCGTTCCAATAGGATCCTCATTTTCATGCCATGAGAACCTACTGCAGCGCAGGGGGTAGTGTCAGCTCCGTGTGATAAGAGTGTGAATCGGCTGTGACCAAATAGAGATATGCTTAAAAAAATCGTCGGTGACCAAATAGAGATATGCTTAAAAAAAAGGAAACTTGAGCCTCAAATCTCTGTCAATGCGTTTCGGCCCAATTTGGGGCCTTTATCAAGATATCTCTATTTGGTCACCACCTTTTAGGAGATTTTTCACATGTTTGTATATTTTCTTCCCTTTTAGGTTTTCCACAGCCGATTCACACCCTTATCACACGGAGCTGACACATTAGGATTTATTTTTATATAAATATATATAAATTATATATATTTCGTAAGTAAATTGAAGAGTCACTTAGACACAGGCATTGAATTGGGCTACCTAACGGAAGAACTAGCGTCATTTTTTCTGATAAAAGACCCTACCATACCAAGTTTTAGAACTGTCCCTAAAATTCATAAAAATCTCACTAGACCACCAGGTAGACCCATTGTGGCAAGCCAAGGATCCCTATGTGAAAGGCTTGGTGGGTGGCTTGACCACATACTTCAACCAATTGTCCAATCATTACCAGGCTACATTAAAGATAGCGGCCACCTAATCCAGCAACTTAATACAGTTAACTGGAATAGTGAATATACTTGGCTCACAATTGATGTAGCTGCTCTTTATTCAAGCATTCCCCACACGACAGGCCTCACAGCACTTTATGAGATGTTACTTAGACATACTGACTATGACATAGGTTTCATTACATTCATAGTAGAAACTGCAGAATTTCTACTAAAACATAACTATTTTGTTCATGAAGGAATTTATTATTTACAGCAAAGAGGCACGGCCATGGGGGCAAAATTTGCCCCGGCCTATGCCAATATTTACATGGGTTGGATGGAATTTTGTTTTATTTTCTCAACTGAATTCCAATTTAAAAACAATATTAAACTATACGGTCGCTTTATTGACGATCTTATAATCATTTGGGACAAGACAGATAATGAGCACACTATAGAACAATTTATGACCTATATTAACAACAATCAATTAAACCTTGTCTTTACACACAAAAGTGACACCCAATCCATTGACTTTCTAGACCTAAAACTAAGTGCAAATTTATCGAAATTAAGAATTTTTACTTCCACATACAGAAAACCGACCTCAAAAAATACAATTTTAAGGGCAGATTCATGCCATGTCCCACACCTCAAAAAAGGTATACCCAAAGGTCAATTTCTACGACTTCGTAGAAATTGCTCCAACTTAGATACCTATAGGCAAGAAGCTAAAGAATTAACCAACAGGCTAGTCAATAGGGGATACAATAGATCAAACTAGATCTAATTAACAAAGAAGTAGAAAGCACACAGAGGAATATGTTATTCCAGAAAAAGGATAAAATACAAAATGAGGAAAACATAGTGTTTTCTACCCAATTTATCAGGCAATACTATAAAATCTGTAAAGTAATTAAGGATAATCTAATAATATTAAAGAGCGATGACACATTGAAACAAGTAATATCTAAAGGCATTAAATTTGTTGCTAAAAAAGCTCCATCAATAGGAGACTTAACAAATAAAAAATTCTCAGAAAGACCACAAACACAAACTAACTGGCTGGGCCTCAGTCCTGGATCTTTTAAATGTGGCCACAGACCTTGCAAAAGTTGTGAGTTTACCAACATAACCCACACTTTCACCTCTAGTAACACTAAGGAAACATATACTATCAAGCAAAGGATAGACTGCACTTCGCAGTATGTAATATACCTCATTACATGCCAACTTTGCTTTCAGCAATACATAGGCATCACTACACGTCCGTTAAAAGATCGCATTAGGGAGCATTTACTATCCCTCATTGAAAAAGAAGCTAGAACTCCAGTGGCCAAACACTTTCGGCAACATGGAATAGGTACTGACCACTTCTCATTCCAAGGAATAGAGAGGGTTGTCAAAGAGGCCAGAGGGGGTGATAGAACTGCCAAACTCCTAAAAAGAGAAGTCTTCTGGATAGTGAAATTAAATACTAGATACCCTAATGGGATAAACAGAAGACTTGATGTGGATTTATATGTGTAATTCATTCCACTTGGACACATTCTAACCCCTCTAGAAGTAATCAAATATGTACTGAAGTTAAAAATTCCTCGAAATATTAGATCTAATTACACAATAGATACATCTTCAACACCAAGATTTGAATACATATAATCAATACGACTCTATCGATTCAAGTCATTCAGTATACATATACAAAAACACAAACAATAACAACAATAAAACTGACTCTTCTATCTATTAGCCCTCCTTGTAGTCTCCCTAGTAATACATAACCATCTTATATATATACATACTCCAGCTAAGACGTCTATATACATTTACACACATATAAGATACCAGCTGAGTTCAGTATAGTCTATGATACCTTTAGATCTTATAATCCATTATTTAATTATCAATGGGATAAATAGTTTCCTAAATATGATTAACCACTATAAGCAGTGTTTAAAACTAGATTCTAGTCTTCCTTAGAAAAGATTTTCTTATTTTTTCAGCCTTTTTTAACACAACATGAATAATACATATAGGTAGAAAAATAAAAATACAAAATATATATAAAGGATTAATTTCCCCCTTCAAGATGAAGTGCACTTATACTCAATTAGTTAGCATAGATATTTAGAACCATATCTTCTATTCTGATGGTAGGAAATTAGTTTTTACCCATTTATTTATTCATTGATTATTTTTCTTTCAATTTTACTCACATGTTACATTTTTACTTTTATTTTTTACTTTTTATTTTTCACTTATATTCTCAGTCTTATTTTTACTTTTTACTTTTCACTTTATCATTTCATATTCCTTATCAATATTTTTACTCATTTATTTCTCATTTAGTTTTTATCTATTTATCAAGGCATTCATTATGAGAATTACTTATATTTATTTACTAGTTTTTCCAGTAATCCTTATTTTTTATTTTTTACTTCTGTTATATTTAAACAATGTTTAACAATATTAAGTATTTTATTTATTGATGTGTACCTATCAGTGTTGCCGCAAGAGTTAATATTATAAGCCTCAGTAACAAGCTGAAGATACTTAATAAAGGCTATACACTCACCGAGGCAACACTGATTGGTTTAGACCTCAGTCCCTTCAGGATTGGTGAAAACCAGGTTTAAAAGGCTCACACTGTCACACTCCATCAGCCTCCGATGAAGCGCATGTACGCATGCGCGAAACGCGTCAGGCGTTCCTAACTGTGACCCTGTATACCTGTACCTGTACTTATTTGGTCTTCAAATAAATTCATGATTTCCAGCAATTCCACTGTGAGCAAGCGTACCTCTCTCTTTGCCTGTTTTTATATATATATATATATATATATATATATATATATATATATATATATTATTTTTTAGGGGATATTTTTAGTAATCTTCCAGGATTAACTTTAGAATTTCACAGCCAAGGATTCATACTACTTTTTAGGATTTGGACTTTTGCACTACTGGACATTGGGACTATTAGTTCATTTATTGATTTATTGTACTTCACATACACCTAGATTACGAGTTATGCGCGATATAGGGAATTTAACAAACACAACAAAAGTTGCGTTTTTCACCCTCTATAGCACAGCCATTACAAGTTTTGAAACAGTCGGCTTGTGCATGCGATATGGCTGCATTGAGCTCCATACAGCACAAAATACAAGCGCTGTTTTGACGTGCTCATGCACACTTTCCCCATAGACATCAATGGGTAGAGCGGATTAGAAAAAAAACCTAACACCTGCGATTGCGGAATGTAAAGCTCTGTAACGCAGCCCCATTGATGTCTATGGGGAAAAAATGTTACGTTTAAAAACCTAGCACCCTAACATAAACTCCACGTCTAAACACCCCTAATCTGCCACCCCCAATATCGCCGGCACCTACGTAATGTTATTAACCCCTAATTTGCCGCTCCTGATATCGCCACCACCAAAATAAATCTATTAACCCCTAATCTGCCACTCCCAATATCACTGCCACTCTACTAAAGTTATTAACACCTATTCCCCTGCACCCCAACATCGCCCAAACTATAATAAATATATTAACCCCTATTCCGCCGCTCCCCGATATCGCTGCCACTAAATAAAGTTATTAACCCCTAAACCTCTGGCCTCCCACATAACTGCCTCTAAATAAACCTATTAACCCCTAAACCACCAGCCCCCCCACATTGCAACAACCTAAATTAAACTATGAACCCCTAAGCCTAACACTAACCATAACCCTAACCCTAAACTTAACACCCCCTAACTTTAACATAATTAAAAAAAGAGCTAAATTAAAGTTACAATTATTAACTAAATAATACCTATTTAAAACTAAATGCATACTTACCTTTGAAATAAAACCTAAGCTAGCTACAATATAACTAATAGTTATATTGTAGCTAGCTTAGGTTTTTTTTTATTTCACAGGAAAGTTTGTATTTATTTTAACTAGGTAGACTTGTTAGTAAATAGTTATTAACTATTTACTAAGTACCTAGTTAACCTTTTAACGCCGTTATGCCGTTCTATTCCGTCATATTTACACTGGGCTTTAAAGCCGTTATGACGGAATAGAACGTCATAACAAACGGCTGTCCTGAAGCCTTCTGTGCTTCAAGGACTTGATCGCGGTCTGGAGGGCGTTCCTAGGGTTGTAGGGACGCCCCCCAGATGCGATCCAATAATTGAAATCTCGCGATCGTATGCACGATCGCGTAGTTTCAATTTGTCTACATCGGAACAGGTGTTCCGATGTAGGCACTTTAACCCTGTCACGAAAGGGTTAAAATAAATACAAACTTACTTGTGAAATAAAACCTAAGCTGCCTTACACTAAAACCTACCATTACAAAAAATAAAAAACGAAATTATCCAAAACAATTATTCCTATTCTAATACCCTTTAAAAAAAGAAAAAATAACCCACTCCAAGATAAAAAAACCTAATCTATATTAAACTACCAAGGGCCCTTAAAAAGGGCCTTTTGTAGGGCATTACCCTAAAGATATCAGCTCTTTTTCTACAAAAGAAAAACAAACACCCCCTAACAGTATACAAACCTAACCCCCGAAACCCACAAACTAAAAATAAAGTAAAACCTAATCTACCCATTACCCAGAAAAGGGCATTTGTATGGGCATTTCGGTTTAGGGGTTAATAGTTTAATTTAGTATATTTTGTTGTGGGGGGCTTGCGGTTTAGGGGTTGATAGGTTTATTATAGTGGTGGTGGTGTCAGGGAGCGGTGGAATAGGGTTTAATAGATTTATTATTAGATTGTGGGCAATGTTAAGGTGCGGGGTAATAGTGGTTAATAACTTTAGTATTTTGGCGGCGATGTCGGGAAGCGACGGAATAGGGGTTAATAAATGTATTAGTGGCGGCAATGTTGGGAACTGCAGATTAGGGGTTAATAGTTTAATTTAGTATATTTTGTTGTGGGGGGCTTGCGGTTTAGGGGTTAATAGGTTTATTATAGTGGTGGTGGTGTCAGGGAGCGGTGGAATAGGGTTTAATAGATTTATTATTAGATTGTGGGCAATGTTAAGGTGCGGGGTAATAGTGGTTAATAACTTTAGTATTTTGGCGGCGATGTCGGGAAGCGACAGAATAGGGGTTAATAAATGTATTAGTGGCGGCAATGTTGGGAACTGCAGATTAGGGGTTAATAACTTTAATATAGTATGTGCGGTGCGGGAGGGCCTCGGTTTAGGGGTTAATAGGTAGTTTATGGGTTTTAGTGTACTTTGTAACAATTTAGTTATGAGTTTTATGTAACAATTTTGTTGCGTAAAACTCATAACTACTGCTCTCAGATTGGGAAACAGATCTTGTTGGTATAGGCTTCAACGCAAGCTTTTTAGCCTCACCGCAAAACACGTAATGGCTGCGCTATGGAAGTCCCATAAATTTTTTTAATTTTTATGTGTGCGGAACTGATGTTGCGTTACAGGCTAAAAGGCTTGCGGTACAGCTATACCGACAAGACTTGTAATAGCTGCAGTGCTGTTTTAACGCTGAAATTACTATTTTTTCAGTGTTAAAACACAAACGCACAACTCATAATCTAGGTGATAGTGATTTACCTCACATACAGTACAGCTAGATTACGAGTTTTGCGTTATGAATTTAAAAGCATCGTTATGCTTCATAACGCTGCTTTTTCCCTAACGCCGCTATTACAAGTCTTGTTGGTATAGGTGTACCGCACACCTTTTTGGTCGTCACGCAACGTCAGTACCGCACTTTTAAAAAAGTCCTTTTTTAATGGGACTCCCATATCGCCGGTATTACAAGTTTGCCTGAGAGGCCAAAAAGTTAGCGGTACACCCTATACTGACAAGATCCGTACCGCCATCTAGTCAGTAGTTATGAGTTTTACGTTACAAAGCTGCACCATAAAACTCATAACTATAGTGTTAAAAAGTACACTAACATACATAAACTACCTATTAACCCCTAAACCAAGGCCATCCCACATTGCAAACACTAAAATAAAATTATTAACCCCTAATCTGCCGCTACGCACATCGCCGCCACTAAAAAAATATTAACCCCTATTCCTCCGCTCCCTGACATCGTTGCCACTATAATAAAGCTATTAACCCCTAAACTGCCACCCTCCCGCATTGCAAACACTATTTAAATATTATTAACCCCTAATCTGCCATCCGCCCACACCGTCGCTATAATAAATCTATTAACCACTAAACCGCAAGCCCCCCACAACGAAATATACTAAAATAAATTATTAACCCCTAAACCTCTGACCTCCCACATCACTAACTCTACATAAATATATTAACCCCTAACTCTAACATAACCCTAAGCCTAACACTCCCTAACTTAAATATAATTAAAATAAATCTAAATAAACCTTACAATTATTAACTAAATAATTCCTATTTAAAACTAAATACAAACTTACCTGTAAAAAAACCCCTAAGCTAGCTACAATATAACTAATAGTTATATTGTATCTATCTTAGGTTTTATTTTTATTTCACAGGTAAGTTTGTAATTATTTTAACTAGGTAGACTAGTTAGTAGACTAGTTAGTAAATAGTTATTAACTATTTACATTCTGCTTCGATGAGGACTTCGCCGCCGGCTGGATGAAGATAGAAGAGGCCTCCTGGATGAAGACTTCTTGCCGCTTGAATGAGTACTTCGCTGGCTGGATGAGGATGGATGTCTAGACTTCGATAACTGTAAGTGGATCGTCGGGGGTTAGTGTTTTTTTAAGGGGTTTTTGGGTGGGTTTTTTTAGGTTAGGGTTTTCGGCAATGTAAAAGAGATAAATGCACTTTTAAGGGCAATGCCCAACCAAATGCCCTTTTCAGGGTAATGTTTAGCTTAGATTTATTTAGATGTGGGTTTTTATTTGGGGGGTTTGGTTTGATGGGTGGTGGGTTTTACTGTTGGGGGGTGTTTGTATTTTTTATTACAGGTAGAAGAGCTGATTTCTTTGGAGCAATGCCCTGTAAAAGGCCCTTTTAAGGGCCATTGGCAGTTTAGTGTAGGCTAGGTTTTTTTATTTTTGGGGGGCTTTTTTATTTTGATAGGGCTATTAGATTAGGAGTAATTCATTATTATTTTTGATTATTTGGTTTTTTATTTTTTGTAATTTAGTGTTTTGTAAGTTAAAAAATTGTATTTAAAAATGTATTTTATTTTATTGCAATGTTAGTTTTTATTGTAAGGTAGCTTAGGTTTTATTTTTCAGGTAACTTTGTATTTATTTTAACTAGGTAGCTAGTAAATAGTTAATAACTATTTACTAACTAGTCTACATAGTTAAAATAAATACAAACTTACCTGTGAAATAAAAATAAAACCTAAGATAGCTACAATATAAATATTAGTTATATTGTAGCTATCTTAGGTTTTTTGTTTTTTTTTACAGGTGAGTATGTATTTAGTTTTAAATAGGAATTATTTAGTTAATAATTGTAAGGTTTATTTAGATTTATTTTAATTATATTTAAGTTAGGGGGTGTTAGGGTTAGGGTTACATTAGGGTTAGGGCTAGACAATATCGGGGGCGGCAGATTAGGGGTTAATAACTGTATGTAGGTGGCGGCAATATTGGGGGCAGCAGATTAGGGGTTAATAACTGTAATGTATCATTAAAGATACAATAGAAGTACTTCACAGATTAGAAAATATTACTGTAAATGACAATACCTGGCTGGTGACTGCTGATGTGGAGTCCTTATATACCTCCATTGAACATAATTTGGGACTGAAGATAGTCCAATTTTTCTTGGAAGAAGGTTCACAAGAAAATCCAGCACGATACTTTTATACTCCAATTATTAGAATTAATTCTAACGCATCATTTTTTGATGTTTGCTAATCATTTCTGTCCTCAAACTCAGGGCACAACGATGGGCAAAGCATGTGCCCCAACCTACGCAAACCTTTTCCTCGGGTGGTGGGAAAAACAGGTGATTTTTTTTCTGACACTAATACAAGAGAAACAGACCAAATACCAATGTGGATAAGATACATTGATGACATCCTCTTCCTATGGGAAGGTACCTAGAAGAATTTAAAATTATTCTTAAGGAAATTCAATAACATCAAACTAACGTATACCTACAGTCAAACACAAATCGAATTTCTCAACCTAAAAATATTGAAAGATCAGGAAGGTAAAATATCTACAAATCTGTACAGCAAAGAGCTGGCTACCAACAGTCTCTTACATCACAATAGTGCTCATGCTCCGGGAACTATTAAATCCCTACCAGTAGGGGAATTCTTAAGAATTAGAAGAAACTGTAGCAATTAAGTATTTTTTTCATCAATAAACCAAAGATATGGAAAACAGACTCCTGGAAAGAGGATACAGCAAAAGGAGCATTAAGAAAGCTAAATCTTGAGCCATGAATACAGACAGACAATAACTGCTTAGAAAAAAGGAGGAAAAAACTGATATTCAAAAAGGCTAATTCTCACATATAACCCTCAGATACATCAGATAATTCAAATTCTGAACACACATTGGAATATTCTCCAGACGGATATTGGTCTCAAATCTACAGTAGGCACGAAAGTAGAGGTTGGGTATCATTGAACTAGAAATATCAAAGATAAAGTATCCAGCAGTCATTTCTACCTCCAATCCTGGTTCCTTCCCATGTGGAACCTGTTTTCTGTGTTATCATATAAAGAAGACCAACACGATTCTTGATCGATTCAAAAAACATCACAAACTTCAAAGTTATATAAGTTGTTCTACGGAAGGAGAAGGAATATATATGCTAACTTGTAAATGCCCCAAAATCTACATAGGTATGACGAGTAGAAAACTATGAACTAGATTACAGAGCATATAAGAAATATAAAAAATGCAGCCAAGGATAAAGAGGATGGTAAAAACATTACCTCTATAGTGTCACATTTCCTACTACATCATCAATCCAATCCCACGAGTCTCAAATGCATGGGAATAGAGAATATCAGTCTGGGTATCAGGGGAGGCAATTTAGAAAAGTCCCTATTACAAGCAGAATGCAAGTGGATATATGTGCTTGACTCTGTATATCCCAGAGGACTGAATGAACAAAATAATTATTTCTGTTTTTTTATAATTCAGGACTACTACTAATAAAATAACCTAACTGTACAATAAATACTTGAACTATGGGTTCTGTCATTATAAATATTTCCAGTTAATAAGCCCCTTTCATGTTAACTCAATTTTTCAATTATTATTTGTGCTTGGCACTTGCTTGGCACTTGCTTTTTTACATTCATTAGAGTTTGTATGTTTCACAGTATCACATTAGTTTAGTTTAAACTCTCCTACCTTTGCCATCATTTTGTGCGGGCATATCCATGTTGTCACTTCGATCAGTAGCTTCTATAGATGCAAAGGATATCAATCTCTCCACTTTTTTGATGTCTATCACACCCATATAGTAATATATTTTATTTTTATATCTATTCTCATATTATATTGAGATAGACATTAATCCCCTTTCATCCCGCTGACATCACTTACATAGTTCTATGCAGATCTTATGATTCACTCTCTTACACTGACACAGATTTAAATAACACTCTAACACACACACAATTTTACCCATACGTCCCAATTGTGAATATCGCCTTATATCCTTTTCACATCCACAATTCATTTTTATTTGTTATATTTATTCTCATACTTAATTGAGGTAGACATTGTTCCTTCTTCACTCCCTGGACCTCACTTATTAGTTTCAGCCAGATCTCACAATTCACTCCCTTACACAGATACGGATTAACACAATACTTTCAAACACATACGTTTCTTACCCTAACGTACCCCACATTAACCCTGACCACTATTACTAGCCAGTGCCAGAATTCAATTACATTTTATTTGAATAACTTATCTGCCAGCACTGTCGGTCACTTATCCACCTTCCGTGTTACAGGGTAGTTGTGATAGTTCATATTTCTGTTATTGTAGTGCCTCCATCCATGAGCCTCTTCATATAGATATTTATCTATTATCCCTACTCCTGGTTACTCTGAGCTCAACAAGTAATCCTTTCATTTATGAGTGCCACCAGGTAACCAGTTATATTTCTAAACGTACTCTATACATGTTTACTGGTGTTCACATTCATGACCAGCTGCATATGTTTGTCTTGTGTTTTTAATGGGTAAAATATTTTTAAGCATACTTTAATAAGTTATTTTTTATCAACCATTTTATCACTTTCATATACTCTATACATGAAGATTATCTTTAATTGATGATTGTGAGTTGTTGGGTGCTATTTATCTACAATCTTTTTGTAGCGTGAAATTCACACTCCTATCCATGAGTTACATAATGTTGGCTCCATAAGTACACCAGTATGACAAATTTTTCATGATTAATAAGGTTTACATTATGTGTATTTTACTGTATCAGTGGCTTGTAATATACAAGCAACCAGAAAATTGATCAGAGACCATTGTAGTTTATATTGAGGTGAACATAGTAAGTTGTTCATTTTACCCTAGAGAATAGTAAAAATCTTTATTCATTATTAAAAATACATTTTAAAAGATACATTTCCTACCCAAACAGTAAGAGGGTTTATATTAGCTTTTGTAATACATTATATTGTATACATTATATTTTATATGTTAGAGTTAAAACGTTTCTGTTTTTATGACTTGCTCTTGTGAAATTTTTATTTTCTCAATGTTTTTTAACTGTGTTGCTAAATATATGTGAAATCCTTCAGATTTTGCTTTCAATGTTTTATTAAAGTAGAAACTAAAGTTGCATACAAAGAGAGAAGTGCTCTACCAGGAACAAATAACAGCTCATCAGCTAGTTCTATGGCGGTTTACAACCCTCTTTTAGACCAGTGTGCTTTTTACAGAGGAAAACTTTCCTGAAGTATATCAGTCTGATCCCGCCAAGTAAGGTCAGTCCAGCCCCAAAATACCAGGCAATTCTCCTCTGAAGAAGGAACATGACAACCCCAGATGATCGTTTTGTAATTCTTTTATTAGAAAAATAATCATATATGCATATATACAAAATAAAATCATAATAACAAATGCAAACAAAATATCTCTTGTTACAAAACAGCTGAAATATTGACCCAAACTTTTGTCATCAGAAAAAAAAATCAAAATGCAAACAGAAAACTTAAATAATCACACAGAATACAATTAAACATATTTCAAATACAGACAAAAACAAACTGGAGAAAAAAAAACCCTAAAAACTAAATAATCCAATCCTTCCACTTCTTTGTCTTCCAAATGCCTTCAGAATCTAATTCCCCATATCGCCTCCTATCAAAAGAAAAATACAAAAACAACTTCCCACGGATCATACCCACACAATTACCCACAGTAACTACCTCTTTCTTAAAAATAAAAATATTATGTACATCCCACAACACCTCCTTCACACAACATGCCAACAACCATATCAATCTTGCTTTCTCCTTTTTCACACTACTTCCACACAAACCAGACATCATCATATTAAAAGTAAAAAACTGCACTCCAGTCAGGCCCTTAATCATCCTTTTCAAACTTCTCCAAGCATCCCTAGCATACTCACAATTCCAAAACAAATGAATAACACTCTTGCTTTGACAACAACCATCTCTAGGACACACTTCTGAAGCCACTAAACGACGCACTCTCTGAAAATCCCTTGTCGGCAAACACGTATGCACACTCATCCAACTAATATCTTTCTGCCTATTCATCAAATACTTATTACACACATTTTTCCATGCCAACACACATTCATTCTCATTCAAACCCCCAATCAACTCAAGACCTTCCTTCTTCTCCAACATTTTCAACACCATTCTGTTTGCACACCACATCTCCCTACTAACATTCTCCAAACCATATTTTTTAATCCAACATTCCACCCTTACATAAAACCACGGAACAGCAAAACATACCGGTTTCTTTCTATCAATCTCAAACAAACCATATCATCTTAAAACATTTCCACAAGCATACTTTACCATACAACCAGCCATGCTATCCTTACCACTCAGAACTACACACCTACTAACATATTTCACAGCCAAAAATCGATCAAAATCGATTTAATAACTAACAGTTTTCCTTCCAAAGATAAAGTCCTTATAGACCAAAACTTAAGTTTTCTACTCACTTTATTAAAAACAGTCTCCCAACTTTCCAAGCCTTTCAAATCCACATAAAATTTCACACCCAACAGCTCAATTGCACCGTCAGTCACAGGTCATCCACAGGAATCAATCTCCCTATCATTACCAAAAACTTTAACTTTACACTTATTCCAATTAACTCTGAAACCACTTGCCATACAAAAACATTCAATTAAAGTTTTCACCCTCCTCAAACCAGCCTGAGTCTCACATACCACACTCACATCATCCATATACCCAATCACTTTTAGGCACCTTCCATTACTGCCAGGAACACTCACACCTCTAACTAATTTATCCTTTCTCAAACTTGTTAACAATGGCTCAATGACACATACAAATAACACAGGAGACAAAGGACATCCTTGACGCACTCTAGATTTAACACAAAATTCCTCAGTCAAAAAAACATTAACCTGAACTTGACTCACAATATCACAATACAAACATTTAAACCATCCAATAATCTTACCAGAAAAACCTAAATCTTCTAACAAATCCACATTCAGTTTCCAAACACCCTTACCATACTTGATCTTCAAATCACAATTCACCTTACTCATCAAAAGGGCATGATCCGTAAAGGGCATCCGCTTTAAAGAAATATCATCAACACATAGAAATTTAGATAAAAAACAGAAATCAATTTGAGATTTTATCCTACCACTATCACTAAAGAAAGTAAAACCCTCCCCTGAAAATGAAAGAGACCCGAAGGCATTCTTCAAGCCGAAAGATTTAAGCAGATCAACTAAAAACTTCCCTGAGCTATCCATCCTATAATCACTCTCACCCTCTCTGTCCCCATTCCTAATAATACAATTAAAATCCCCAACCAAAAATGTGGTCTCCCGACCTGGCAGAAAAAACTTTAATGTTTCAAAATTAAGCAAACGTTCTACCCTATTTGGAGAAGCATATACATTAAACAAACGAAAAACAGCCCCACAAAAACTAAAACTAACCAAAAGAACCCGACCTGGGACAATATGAACTACATTAAGGATAGAAAAACAAAACCCCTTAAGCAAAACTCCCACCCCCCATTCCTATCAGAAGAACAAGACTATACTTTAGGACCATATTCCCAGTCAGCACATTTAGGATGTTCAGAGAGACCACATTCCTGCATACAAAAAATATTAGCAGAACATACAGATAATAACTTAAAAATTGTAGCTCTTCTTGCTATAGTTTTCATACACCTGACATTAAGGGAAGAAATGGTCAGAAACATCACAAAAATAAATTAAAGAAAAACAAAAAAAAGAATAACATCAGGACTTCTTCTTTCCTTTCTTTTTCTTAGGACTCAAAGGAGATCTTTTAGATCTGCCTCTGTGACATTCCGACCTCCTAGGCTCCCCCTTACCAGCCTCATAACCAGTAACTTCAGCAAGTTGGTTCACATCTTTTTTATCTAGATAACTAACAGAAGATGCATCAGAAAAGTCACCAATACACTGGCTTGAGTCAGAGGGAATGTATTTAGTAGAGACAGAAGGAAACTCTGAAATTAAAGAGTCAGCATCACTTGCAGTATCTGGATCTGCACTCTTAACTACTGGAAGATTTAAATCAGGACTCTCCCATCCATCAGAATCCGCACCTTTTTTCCGCTTGGAGGCAGATTTTTTCCCTGCAGTGTCCATATCCTCCTCAGAACCAGAGGACACAACAGCAGGCCAATCAATGTTCTCCCCTTCACCAAGAACAGCATCAGGAGCAGGATCACAAGATGACTCAGTGAAGGAAAAATTCTCTGTCCCAGGAACAGCAACAGTATCATCCACAGAATTGGGCAACAGGGCTTTAAGAACATCGGAAGCAGCTATCACA
The DNA here is from genome assembly GCF_027579735.1 of Bombina bombina. Classification (NCBI taxonomy): domain Eukaryota; kingdom Metazoa; phylum Chordata; class Amphibia; order Anura; family Bombinatoridae; genus Bombina; species Bombina bombina. The sequence continues at coordinate 1,013,100,219 of NC_069504.1, read as the reverse complement.
TTAGATGTAGCAAGATCCACCTCCTGAAGATTAGATTGGGCTTCCTCCACCTTCTCAGCCACAGGAACCACCACAGAAGTATCAGACACCTCTCTGACAGGGACTCTGACTAGAGTTCAATGCCTCATCAGAGACCTCCTCCTCATCCACAGATGGCTCAACCGCAACAGAAGATGTTTTTTTTGCAACATCAGTATAGGACTCACTCTATCAAGCCCTTGCAACATCATCAAAGGACACATCCTGCACAGATGACTTGAAGAACCACATAGGTCACAGGTCTGACATTTACTACAGTGGGCAACAAGATGATCCTCCTCACCACAATTTCAACATCTGGAACCAGGGCAATTTTCAGCATTGTGACCAAACAAGTTGCAACTATGGCAAAAAAGAGGCATGTCATCATAGTATAGGAAACCTCTATTTCCACCAATGGCAAAAGTCTGTGGAGGGTGTTTCTTTCCACCAATACCTAGATCATCTGGCACAAACCGCACCCAGAACCTGCGCTTTCCATTGAAAGTCCCAAATTGATTTTTTATCTTGCTACCTCATTGAACATCATCAAAGTAGCGGCAAAGAAACAGATACATTTCCAAATCAGTGACCCAAGGGTTGTACATATGTACTGTCACCGGGATCCTTCTCTCCCTCTGAACACAGGCAACAAATCTCATGCCCACCAACTCTGGAGCAGCAGCCATATCAATAGTCCGTTGATAGCAGGTCTGTAAATGATGCTCATCGGTGAAAGCCACATCAAAAAAATCCCTCTTGAATGGAAAGACTGAACACAATGCAAGCTTGCTCTTGGCATCTTCAAAACACCCTCCAAAACAACCTGCTGTACATGAGCCAAACCAATCTTCTCTCGGAAGTCCTCAGAAATCAACACCCGAAGTGTATGGGGAACATTTGGCACATTGGTAGCTATAATTGCCCTATTGCCTCTTTAGGCTTGATTTTAGAGTGCCCCCCCAAAAGCAGCATGTGGCTGAAGTCCAGGGATGATGCCACAAGGCCAAGAAGATGGCCCTACTACCCAGTTGCTCTATGCCTAAGGAGTAGCCACCCCCCCAATAGCAGCAGGAGACCAAACCCTGAAAGGGAAAGGACCCCAGGCCAAAGGAGCAGGTCTCCAGGCAGCAAATCTTTCAACCAACACCAAGCACAGAAAACTGCACTTGATCCCAGCCAAAGGCCCGAGAAGCGACCTCAGACGATCGTTTCGGCCTTCTGTGGGCTTTGTCAGTGAGGTGCAGCCACATTCCTCTAAGCAAGGAGTCCACGTCTGGTTTCCTCCATCACCCATAGAGAGACTTACCCAGGGTCATATTAATTTGTATACAAAGAGAGAAGCGCTCTACCAGGAACGAACAACAGCTCATCAACTAGTTCTATGGCGATTTACTACCCAGGAGCAGTTTCTTTTAGATCAGTGTGCTTTTCACAGAGGAAAACTTTCCTGAAGTATATCAGTCTGATCCCGCCAATTAAGGTCAGTCCAGCCCTGAAATACCAGGCAGTTCTCCTCTGAACAAGGAACATGACAACCCCAGATGATCGTTTCGGCCTCCTATGGGCCTTGTCAGTGAGGTGCAGCCACATTCCTCTAAGCACACTGGGAAAGGAGTCCACGTCTGGTTTCCCCCATCACCCATAGGGAGACTTCCCCAGGGTCATATTAATTTGCATACAAAGAGAGCAGTGCTCTACCAGGCACAAACAACTGCCCATCAGCTAGTTCACTGGTGATTTAACACCCAGGAGCAGCCTCTTTTAGACCAGTGTGCTTTTCACAGAGGAACAATTTCCTGAAGTATATCAGTCTGATCCTGCCAAGTAAGGTCAGTCCAGCCCAGAAATACCAGGCAATTCTCCTCTGAACAAGGAACATGACAACCCCAGATGATCGTTTCAGCCTCCTATGGTCCTCGTTAGTGAGGTGCAGCCACATTCCTCTAAGCACACTGGGAAAGGAGTCCACGTCTGGTTTCCCCCATCACCCATAGGGAGACTTCCCCAGGGTCATATTAATATGCATACAAAGAGAGCAGCGCTCTACCAGGCACAAACAACTGCCCATCAGCTAGTTCACTGGTGATTTAACACCCAGGAGCAGCCTCTTTTAGACCAGTGTGCTTTTCACAGAGGAAACATTTCCTGAAGTATATCAGTCTGATCCTGCCAAGTAAGGTCAGTCCAGCCCCGAAATACCAGGCAATTCTCCTCTGAACAAGGAACATGACAACCCCAGATGATCATTTCAGCCTCCTATGGTCCTCGTTAGTGAGGTGCAGCCACATTCCTCTAAGCACACTGGGCAAGGAGTCCACGTCTGGTTTCCCCCATCTCCCATAGAGAGACTTCCCCAGGGTCATATTACTTTGCATACAAAGAGAGAAGCGCTCTACCAGGAATGAACAACTGCTCATCAGCTAGTTCTATGGCGATTTACCACCCAGGAGCAGCTTCGTTTAGACCAGTTTGCTTTTCACAGAGGAACACTTTCCTGAAGTATATCAGTCTGATCCCGCCAAGTAAGGTCAGTCCAGTCCGAAATACCAGGCAATTCTCCTCTGAGCAAGGAACATGACAACCCCAGACAATCGTTTTGGCCTCCTATGGGCCTCATCAGTGAGGTACAGCCACATTCCTCTAAGCACACTGGGAAAGGAGTCCACGTCTGGTTTCCCCATTCACCCATAGGGAGACTTCCCCAGGGTCATATTAATTTGCATACAAAGAGAGAAGCGCTCTACCAGGAGGGAACAACAGCTCATCAGCTGGTTTACCCCTAATCTGCTGCTCCCGATATCGCCGCCACCAATATAAATCTATTAACCCCTAATCTGCCGCTCCCGATATCGCCGCCACTATACTAAAGTTATTAACCCCTATTCCCCTACTAGGTAGACTAGTTAGTAAATAGTTATTAACTATTTACTAACTACCTAGTTAAAATAAATACAAACTTACCTGTGAAATAAAACCTAAGCTGCCTTACACTAAAACCTACCATTACAAAAAATAAAAAACCTACCATTACAAAAAATAAAAAACACTAAAATTACACTAAAATTACAAAAATAAAAAAAACCTACCATTACAAATAAACAAAAACAAAATTATCCAAAACAATAAAAATTATTCCTATTCTAATACCCTGTTTAAAAAAAAAAAAACACCACAAGATAAAAATTCCAAATCTATAATAAACTACCAAGGGCCCTTAAAGGGGCCTTTTGTAGGCCCTGAAAAGAGCCTTTTGTAGGGCATTGCCCTAAAGAAATCAGCTCTTTTTCTACAAAAGAAAAACATAAACCCCCTAACAGTATACAAACACCCACCCCCAAACCCACAAAATAAAAATAAAGTAAAACCTAATCTACCCATTGCCCTGAAAAGGGCTTTTGTATGGGCATTGTCCTTAAAATGGCACTCAGCTCTTTTGCTGCCCATTAAAAATAAAAAATGGCTATTCTAAAAAAAAAACACCCCAAAACGAAAAGAAATTGCAAAAAAAAACAAACAAATTTTAAAAAATAATAACAATTATTTCTATTCTAATACCCATTTAAAAAAAAAAAAACACCCCAAAATAAAAGATACCTAATCTATAATAAACTACCAATAGTCCTTAAAAGGGCCTTTTTGTAGGGCATTGCCCTAAGTTAAACAGCTCCTTTAGAATAAAAGTGACAAGTGGAGAAAGCGCCTACTGTGTACCTCAGCCCGGGAAAAGGTGCACCTAGCAGACACCGAGAAGGCAAACTGTGTGAGGGGAATGCCCAGGCGCCTACCAAAAGGAGGCAGGTACTAAACAATCACTAATAGATAAACTAATTAGATTAAAATTAGATATTTATTACATATAAAATGACATATATTACATATTATCATGGATCCATGAGACCTAACAATATTTAAGTTAAAAACATGGGCAAATAAAAACAATCAACAATATAAAATCAGCAATAAAATCAGTAAGGTCACTGGTGAGGAGATTTTAGGTAAACTGAACTTAAGTATAGCTCTGAAGTGGTACAAGGTATAGTAGAAATGAGGAGGGTTTGTCCTTCCGCCCTTACTATTTGATGAAATCGTGTTCCTAATGTGCCATAAATTGTGTAAGAAAATAATAATGAGTGGTGAAATCCAATAAGTGATGCTGAATGTTCAGAGTTCAAATAGTATCCTTGAATAACTTAAGAACAAACAGTGTCAACCTTCGATATATAAATCCAAAATATGTAAAAAGTATTAGAAATGTGTCCGTAGTTAAAACCTCAATCTCTTTTTTACAGGGAAAAGAAGTCTAAAATAACAGAAGAAAGGACTTTTGATGTCCCAATGATCAAGTAATATAGTGCTAATAAGAACATCATAGAGAACATCTTCAAGAAACACTGAGCTTTGTTAAAGGAGGATGATGTAATAGGAGAGAAGATTCCAAATAAACCTCGGTTTATTTACAGGAAAGCGAAAAATCTAAAGAGCCATCTAGCACCGAGCATCCAAAGGGGAAGAAACCCCGATATCAAAGATGTGTTTGGAAAGAAAATCACAGGCTTCTTTCCATGTCTGACTTGCAAAGCCTGCAAGCATGGGAAGAAATCGACGAAATTCATCTGTCACCAAATGAAAGAGACCTATAAAATCCATGATATCATCAGATGTCAGGATAAAGGCACCATATATCTGTTACAATGCCCCTGTGGTCTACAATACATTGGGCAAACCTCAAGACCCCTGAGGGATAGGATCCGGGAACATCTATTGTTAATAGAAAAAAACAACATGGACACAGCCCTATATAGACATTTTACGACCACACACAAGGGAAATACAAAAGATCTGACCTACATGGGGATACAGAAGGTGAAGAAGGACTGGAGAGGCGGCGATTATGAGAAAAAGCTATTAACTGCCGAGTCAAGGTGGATTTTTAACCTGGACTGCCTTTTCCCCAAAGGTCTTAACAATAAAGAAGATCTATCTCATTTATTCAATATGATTTAGACAAAGTCAGAACCAAAGATAATGTGCATTCTTATATCATCCAAATATCCCAAGTTACAACAAGAACAAAACGTCTCATTCATATATATCCTCAAATATTATAAAACCACTCTAAATACAATTAGCCCCCTAGGAAAATATGTTGTCCAGTTATGAATTTAAGCAGTGATTACTAGACAGATGGAACTCAATTTTAGACACCATTAAGATCCCTTTACCCCCCCCCCAAATATAAGATTATCCTGATAATTTCTATCTATTCAAGAGGTTGATACACAAAAGGAAGTAAATCAAGAGAAAGATATAGTATAGACCTCCAACTCTCCAGAAGGGAGATCATTATCGAAATTGTCTTAGAGATAAGATAGTTTTAATAGGTTCTCGCCTGTTAACTATTGGCCTAATCTTTTAATTCATCCTTTATTTTATTTTATTTTAATTTTATTTTAATTTTTTGTATATACATATATACTTTTGTCTGACTCCCAGGTTATAGTATCTTTAGGATAAATATTAATTTTCCTCTTCAAAATGAGGGCAGTAGATACGCAAGTTTCATTGGCATAGAGATATTATCTATCAATATCTAGATAGAAATTTCACAGAAACGCAAATTGACAGAGAGACAGCACTGATCCACATCCAGACTGAAACTATTAGATCCATTATAGGCTCTCTTTAAGGATCAACTAGTATAACCTAATCCGGTTTGGGGTCTTACTAAATTAGACCCCATCTTATGACGAGAGTGATAGAATATAATATAATATACATAAACTGATAGAATAACGTCTATCTACTCTAACTGTACATTGCCAAATACCAGACAACTATGGACTAAGAGTCCTTGGAGTCAAGATTGAACTACCCATGATATATACACACTCTAAACCCAGTGACAATGTTCATGATTCTGTTAACGAACAGACCATAATAGAAGGTGGACGCGTATTCGCAAATACACTAGTATTCCATCAGATTTGCCCTACAAGGGAGTATAACTCCCTCTATATATACAATAGCATGTTCATTGTCAGGTGTTTACGGTTGTCTTCCAAAACCAATAAGAAAGGTTTATACAGTACGGTCCCTGTTTGTAAACACAGAATTTCTGTTAAAGTGTTATCGACGTGGGATCCTAATAGATATGGCACTCAGATTAAACCCACCCACACTCTGCTTAACAGTAGACAGTGGGATTGGAGCACATCACGATATCACTTGATTTCAAGGCCTATCGGACACACATGTTAATGTTATACATTAGGATATCCCCCCTCTTTCCTTTAAACATACGATTTAAATAAAAGGATTAGCGTGAAATATATGACGCATCAGCTAGAATAAACTGGTATGGTAACATCCAATTAATATAAAGAACCCGACAACACCTTCTTAGTAGGCCAATAAGGTCTGTCTAAGGTATTTTTCATTTGTTTACACAGAGTAATCCCCTCGTCCAATTAAAGGTGCATCTACCCGTGACGTCATGACCAATCAGAGTTGGGTATTACCGGAGCAGTAGGAAGTGAGAAACCTTCCTATATCAAATGCTCTACCCATAATTAACATATATACAATAAACTACGAGTATTTCGAAACCACAATACTTATTTAAATACAAGTAACAATATTACACTGATTGAGATCGTCAAAATTCACTGCTTCGGCACGTCTCTAACCGGAAGTGACGTTACGGGCCACTCTTAGGAGAGAGACTAACAATCCCCTATTAGAATGTTTGATTATACACTATTGTTCAGAATATTATACATTATTGTTCAGAATAAAATATACGAAAAATACAATATGCATACAAATACATAAGGGTCTGGGATAAACAAACAGACGCCGGTAGTTCACCAACCGGAAGAGATTGATGATCATACCTAGGGTCAAGGATCCTTTATAAGGCACCTCCAGAAAGTAAAAACCAGTCTTGAGAAAGGCCTGATATGGGCCGAAACGCGTAGACACTGGTAAGCCTTATTCCTATCTGTTCTACATTGTTATACAATCTACACTATTTGTATTTTCTTTTTTTAGGAGGAGATTGTTACACCCCAAGCCCTATTAGTCTCACACACTGTTGCAGTGATCACTACAATCAAGTTATATGGTAGACACTGTCTGACAAGGACAGTGTACATCACTCACTTTGTTTATATTTTTATATTTTTTATATATTTTTTCCAACACCAAATTATTTTTTGACATTTTTTCTGAACACCATTTTTTACCTTTTTTAAACTTTTCTTTTGAGTTACACTGCTTTCTATTTGGGATTGGCACTCAATCCATGCACTGTTTATTCAACACCCACCGCTGTTTTTAATTTGGAGATAACCACTTTTTATTTGGAGATTACTTTTATACACGGATTTTTTTCATTGAGAATTTTGAAAAAGAGATTGAGGTTTTAACTACGGACACATTTCTAATACTTTTTACATATTTTGGATTTATATATCGAAGGTTGACACTGTTTGTTCTTAAGTTATTCAAGGATACTATTTGAACTCTGAACATTCAGCATCACTTATTGGATTTCACCACTCATTATTTTCTTACACAATTTATGGCACATTAGGAACACGATTTCATCAAATAGTAAGGGCGGAAGGACAAACCCTCCTCATTTCTACTATACCTTGTACCACTTCAGAGCTATACTTAAGTTCAGTTTACCTAAAATCTCCTCACCAGTGACCTTACTGATTTTATTGCTGATTTTATATTGTTGATTGTTTTTATTTGCCCATGTTTTTAACTTAAATATTGTTAGGTCTCATGGATCCATGATAATATGTAATATATGTCATTTTATATGTAATAAATATCTAATTTTAATCTAATTAGTTTATCTATTAGTGATTGTTTAGTACCTGCCTCCTTTTGGTAGGCGCCTGGGCATTCCCCTCACACACTTAAACAGCTCCTTTACCTGAAAAAAAAAAAATACAAAGACCCACTAACATTACAAACCCACAAAATAAATCTAACCATTGCCCTGAAAAGGGCATTTGTATGGGCATTGCCCTTAAAAGGGCATTCAGCTCTTTTAAGAATTGCACAAACCCTAATCTAAAAAAAAAAACACCCCAAAAAACCTTAAAAAACCTAACACTAACCCCTCTTTAGGTACTCACAGTTGCTGAAGTCCCGCTTGAATGATCTTCATCCCGGCAGCTCCATCTTCATCCAGGTGCTCCATCTTCATCCATCCTGGGACTGACATCTTCTTCATCCCTGCGGAGGCGGAGTGGTCGATGTGCGGAGGTGGAGATCCAGGTGAAGGTCCAAAGCGGAGGTCCAAGGCGGAGGTCCAGACAGAAGTCCATCGATACGACGTGGAGGTCCTCTTCATGCGATCATCCACCGCACACTAAGGATTGAAATGCAAGGTATCCCTTTTATACTGGGGGTACCATTGCATTCCTATTGACTGAAAAATTTAAATTAGCCAATAGGAATTAGGGCTGCTAAAATCCTATTGGTTGTTCAAATCAGCCAATAGAATTTAAGCAGCTCTCATTCTATTGGCTGATTCGAATAAATACATTTTATTAGTGGCGGCGATGTCGGGACCAGCAGCGCTATGGAAATCCCATGAATAAATGTCATTTTTTTGAGTGCGGGACTGGCGTTGCGTTACAGGCTACAATGCTTGCGGTTTAGATATACCGTCAAGACTCGTAATGGCTGCGTTGCTGTTTTAACACTGAAATTACCATTTTTTCAGCGTTAAAACACGAATCACAACTCATAATCTACCTGAATGAAAATTAGGACATAATTTTACTCTTGAGGTAAATTTATTTGTAGTTCTGGTGCATTCTTTGAAATATGCCACTCTGTTTCCTTTCTTTCAACTTTCTCTGTTTCCTTACAAGAGTAGCTTTAATCTTTGCCTATTTCCATAGTTTATTGATCTTTCTATGTCCTACATTTTTACTCTTTAATTCTCTCTTTGTATAATTTCTTTCTATGCCTCTTGATTGCAAAGGGGAATTATTAATGATTATTAATATAATTATTGGAGGGTGGTAAAATGTGTTTAAAGTACTGGTAACAAAGTACATGTTTGATGCAATCCAATACTAAAAAAAGGTTTCTTTACAAAATACTTAGGTCTAGTTTCCATTGCTGTTGTAAACTGTGTAAACCTGTGGTAATACCAACAACTATCTTCGTTAAAGTCTATAAATATGTTTTATGTTACCACCAGTTTAGGCACCTTTGGCAGTGGGCCTACTCAACAGAGGGCCGTGGTGCAAAACATGTTCTTGGTCCCCTAAAGGTAACTCAGTAGTAAGCAATAGTAATAATATACCTGCTACTCTACATAATGATTTTGAGGATAGACAGACAGATGACAGATAGATAGATAGATGATAGATGATAGATAGATAGATAGATAGATAGATAGATAGATAGATAGACTTGCAGTTGGATTGTACACATTCTGCACATGCCTGTTGTATAAACTGGCTGCTATGGGCCCCACAAGCACTTGGGCCCTGGTGCCACTGTACCTGCTACATAAATGGTAGTTCTGCCCCTAGACAGTTTGCAACATCAATGGAAACTAGGCCATAGTCATTAACAAACACATAGATGATACCGAAATAAGTATAATGTCAACATATGTACATACAAACAACTTTTTTCTGCCATATTGTAGGCACTAGAACTCTGCCCTATATTGATTGGAGTTGTAAGTGCACATAGTTTTTATAATGACATAGTTTAAAAAAATCTCTAAAATCAATAAAATGACTAGAAATTCTTTTAGCTACAAACCCTCTTTACTTAAATTTCTTTATCACTATCATCAGCTTTATATGACTTTTTTCTCTTCTATGTTCCTTCTCTTTTTCACCTTCAATCTTTTCTCTTTTTCTATCTTACGCTTTGCTCCATCTCTCTGCAACCTTGGATAGTGCAGTTCCAAACAAATTGGCTTTTTTATTTATGTCAGAAATAATCATTGGCTTGGGTGAAGGATCAAGTCTGCATATTAATAAATATTGTTTGATTATCTGACAACAGTTTTACTCAATTGGCCTCTGGGGATACATTGATGGATCCCAGTGCAATACAGTATATTTGTTTCAGAAGATTCTACAAATTTATGGGTATTTGCTAATGGAGGTTTCCAAAGGCAACATGGGAAATTATATTGCTACATGAGCATTTTGGACAGACACATACCACAAGCAATAGTAAATGTACCACTGGGACTGTCACAGCAGAGTGTGAATTGATTTCATAGTCTTTAAAGTTTTCAAGACAAATGTAAACTAAACAAGTTAATAAATAAAATGTTGTGTGTTCTGCAAATCAGTTGCTAAGTAACAGTAAATAATCCTGCATTTGTGTCCAATGACATCAACAATAAACCAAACTGCCATTGAGGAAATCTAGGCATTTTTAAATATGACAGTCATGGAGAACCAGGGACGGCAGCTGCAGGATTACAACATTGTTTTTATCCCTCCTGTGAAATGCCAGAAATGGACAAAAGGAGTCCCATCTTAGGGAAGCTTGTTACTAGAGACTTGAAATTACTCTGAAAAGCTATAAAGAGCCAGGCAGATGGGTATTACACATTTTAGTAATGAGCATAGCCTTGGGTGTAATCAATGTATACTTGTGGCCTCATCCAGGAGGTTAAAAAACATACACAATATTCTTGCTGATTCAAGTAAATCAGAATCAGCATGTGCTTTTAAGAGACTTTTCAATTTATACATTTACTTCATTCTGTTGTTATCCTTTGTTGAAAGACATAACTAGGTAGGCTCAGAAGCAACACTGCACTACTGGGAGGTAACTGTTGGTGGCTGCACACAAATACTTAGCTTCCAGTAATGTGCTGCTGCTCTGGAATTGAATTGAAAGGGACATGAAAAACAAATGTTTTCTTTAATAGTTCAGTTAGAACATACCTTTTTAAGCAAATTTCCAATTTAGTTATAGTATTACATATGCTTCATTCTCTTGGTATCCTTAGTTGAAGGAGCAGAAATGTGCTACTGGCAGCTAACTGAACATATCAGGTGAGCCAATACCATGAGGCATACATCTACAGCCACTAATCAGCATCTACCTCCCAGTAGTGCATTGCTGCTCCGGCGCCTAACTAGGTATGTTTTTAAACAAAAGATATGAAGAGAACAAAATAAATTATATTAAAGAAGTAAACTGGAAATTTGTTTAAAATTACATACTCTGAATCACGAAAGTGGGTATCGTGTCGCTTTAAAAAGGTGTTTAACTCGTTGGCACACAACAGTGCAATAATGATCTATATAGTTTTTTAATTGGGGGGGGGGAAATATTATCATCCTCCACTTTATTAAACCCTTTATCATTGCACCAAAAGACCTTCCAATCACCTGAACAGAATATTAGATGTTTCTAGTCATTACATTTTTTGGATCACAGGATACTTGCAGTATGTACACCATAAAAATGTTATTGATTTTGCAATTTATCATTCATACATATTAAGGAAAATTATGTTTCCCAAGGCATGAACAAGTGGTTTCTTGGAATGTCCAAGTTGTAGAGTTATTTAAGTTAAATGAAAACTCCCTGGGATCCTAGGATATGGCTGCTTGGAACTTCATCCAATCAGTAAATAGCACACATGGGACCTATTTGCTTTCCAAATTGCAGGACATTTAAGTTTTCTGTGATTGAAGTCATATTATATGGCAGTCTTTAAAATTTTCTAAAATTTAATGGAATCCAGTTGTTGGAACATTTAATACAGCATTGAAACAATAACATAATAAAAAAGTAATAAATAAATAAGTAAACATAAATAAATACATAATGAATAAACTGTCATTACTAAATAGACAATTACATACTAAAAATGTTAAACTAAAATCTATAACCAGCTTCATATAATACAATCATAATACAAAGTCCACCCAAGCAGCCTACATTTATTTTTGCGTAAACAAATGCTTCTACAGCCCCACCACTTGCTGTTATGCAAACAATTGCGTGAGAGCCGGGGTTGTCAATCACCCCAGATGAATCAGTTCCTCAGAGGCGGTGAAAAGACTAGGCAGGTAGTGACACGAAATCTAAATGATGAGGATCATGGCCAAATATTTTAATATCTAGATGAAAATTGCATTGACATGAGAATTTATTGCATATTTTTTCCTGAAGAAATTAATCTGTCTATACTGTTAAAAATAAAGAATAAATTAGTATTCATCACAACCTTGAAGTTGAAATTAAGGGGCCGAACTATTAAGCGCCGGAAACAGCAGTTATGAAGCAGCGGTCTAAGGGCTACAACATAGAGATACATAATAAGAACAAGAGAGCAGGCACTACTGACAAGCATCCGGATAAAAGTAAAACTTTAATAGGAAAAAGATTAAAAAATAAAGTGACAGCAACAAATGCTGTAGACACAAAAGTCACACAAAGCAGGAGGACAAACTGACAAAAATAGTCTGACTAGTTTTGCGCGCCCTGACGGCGCTTATTCATAGAGATACATATATATACATTTCTAAAGATGGATATGTATGTATATATATATATATATATGTGAACATATATACTTATGTATTTATATGTGTATATATGTATTTACAGGCATATATACACATATAAACACATAAATATATATGTATACATATATAGACATACATATAAGTGCACTAGGAACTTTTTCCGTTAAGTAGATGAAAATAAGTTAAAACATATTTATTTACATTCATATTTATTTACATTTTTAATTATGTTTTTTTCCCATTGACTTTTAGGGGGGAACATGCACGCAATATTCTAAGTTCAGATTTTTTGTGCTAGTCGAGTTACCGCTAGAGCAAAAAAAGTTTTCTTTCAACTGGTAATACCAGCACCATCCGATTAGTGCAAACCATAATTTTAGCGGAATTTTCACTATAGCAAAAAAAACTAAATACAGCGCCACTTGTAATCTATCCCTAAAAGCATTTTATGCACCCCCTCTAATTAGGGGGAATTTATGCACCCCCTCTAATTAGGGGTTCCGACTTTTTGAAACATGCTGCAAACATGTCAAACATTTTGGAAATAGTGCTGCAATCATGTCAGCCCTAGAATGCAGTGAAAGCTAAATGGCAGTACCCATGGCTACAGGAAGCAGGGAATTACTTCAATACTGTCTTTATAAAATGTATACAGTGGTTAATGTCCCTTTAAGCTAAACCTGTTCTTGCAGATTTCAGGTTCCCCCAGCAATGCTATTTTTATTAATAGACTACAGGTGAAACAGCCAATAAGAGCCTCTAGTACCTGAGACATTTTTATAAATGGATGCATGCTTCTAAGTACTTGTTGCTCATGCTCATTATCTCTCTCAACTGAGAGTACTAATAAGTACCTGGGAGTGTGCCAATAAAAGTTACAGTTCATTGTGTGTGTAAAACAAATATTTTACACTGGTAAAATAGACTTTAAAAGACATCAGTAACGTAATGGGCCTATCATCTTCCATGTGTCTGGATGTTATCTCATTTGCAGTCATCTACACTTCTTATACAACTGCCCACTGGTAGTTTTGCCAGTTATCAAGTATTTAATTGTATAGACCAATATGATTTGCTGCTGTCCGAAAAATATATTTAAAAATAAACCTGGACACTAATTGTGTCTGATCTGAAAATATGGTTTGGAGAGACTACAAGACTATCAGTCTTAGCTGAGGTGTTATATGACATTTAACTCACAGGGACTGTAGGCAATGGGGTCTGATATAATATCATATAGGCGCAAATGTATAACAGGAATCATTTGTCTAGTATTTCTGCAAAGGACAACAGGAAACCATACCCACGGGTCTAGTCCTGCTTAAAGACTACCCTCTAGACCATGTCTCCTGCAAGGCACTTGTATATTATTATTATTATTATTATAATTATTATTTTTATTATTATTATTATTATTATTATTATTATTATGTCTAGTCAGTGTCATTACGTACTTCTACTCATATACTCAGCGCTATGCAATTTTGTGGCGCTTTGCATTTAAAAAATAATAATAATCATAGGACGCCAGTTAGAATTATGATACTTGCTGTCAGAGCTAGACAACCCTCACTAGTTTTCAAACCTGTCCTAAGACCTCCCTAACAGGCCAGGTTATCAGGATTACTTTGGATGAGAGCAGGTAAAATAACCATGTTTACTAATCAGTTGATTATTTCACCTGTGCTTTGGTTCAGATATCCTCAAATTCTGACTTGTTAGGGAGGCCTGAGGACAGGTTTGAAAACGAGTGCTCCATCTTGATCAAATATGTAAGATACAATCAAACTAAACTTTTAAAAGCAAAGTTGTAGCTACTGCTCCCATTACAAGCCATCAGCAGCACAATGTATATATATATATATATATATATATATATATATATATTTATATATAGGGGCCTATTTATCAAATGTCTTGCGGACCTGATTTGACAGTGCGGATCCGGTCCGCAAGACTTCGCTGAATGCAGAGAGCAATACGTTCTCTGTATTCAGCATTGCACCAGCAGCTCACAAGAGCTGCTGGTGCAACGCCACCCCCTGCAGTCTCGCGGCCAATCGTACTCGATCGGGTTGATTTCTGGTGATTCCTGTCTGCCTGCTCAGAGCAACAGTTTTAACGCAGTAACGAAAAACTAATTTTTTTGCTGCACCATTAATTGATCCTTTCTTTATTCTTTAAAGGGAGCATTGATTTTGAAACAAATTCAAAGGCCTCTAGTTATCAAGCCGTCAACCTCAAATACGCTGGAATTCCGCAGCGTATTTGTGGCGAGGCTGATTCGCCTAAGTTATCAAGCCCTGCTGCCCACCAAAAGTAGAATATAGTGATGTAAGCTTCGATCCGCCGGACTCAGTCCAACACAGATCAATTCTTACATCACTCCAGATGTTCTGAACGCAAGTTCGGCACAATCTGACTACTTTTGGGAGTTATCAAATGACTACCAGGTACGCTCGGCACTTTTCCAGCCCAGCGTCCCCTAGGAGTCAATGGGAGTCTGACCATAGCGAAAGTTCATGTTCGCTGCTGCCCGACATCCCATTGATTCCTATGGGAGATGTCTGCACCTAACACCCTAACATGTACCCTGAGTCTAAACACCCCTAATCTGTCCCCCCTACACCGCTGCAACTAATTAAATGTATTACCCCCTAAACCGTCGCTCCCAGACCCCGCCGCAACTATAATAAACTGATTAACCCCTAAACCGCTGCTCCCGGACCCCTTCGCCACCTACATAATACCTATTAACCCCTATCTTGCTGATCCCGTACCCCGCCGCAACTAAATAAATTGTTTAACCCCTAAACCGCCGCTCCCAGACCCCACCGCCACCTACATAATACCTATTAACCCCTAATCGCCACCTATAATAAATGTATTAACCCCTATCCTGCACCCCCTATACTGCCGCATCTATATTAAACTAATTAACCCCTAAACTTAAGTCTAACACTAACCCTAACAGCCCCCTAACTTAAATATTATTTTAATAAATCTAAATAAAATTTTTCCTTATTAACTAAATTAATCCTATTTAAAACTAAATACTTACCTATCCTATAAAATAAACCCTAATATAGCTACAATATTACTAATAATTATATTGTAGCTATTTTAGGATTTATTTTTATTTTACAGGCAAATTTAAATTTATTTTAACTAGGTACAATAGCTATTAAATAATTAATAACTATTTAATAGCTACCTAGTTAAAATAAAGACAAATTTACCTGTAAAATAAAAACTAACCTAAGTTACAAATACACCTAACACTACACTATCATTAACTAAATTATTCCTATTTAAAAATAAATACTTACCTGTAAAATAAACCCTAAGATAGCTACAATGTAATTAATAATTACATTGTAGCTATTTTAGGATTTATATTTATTTTACATGTAACTTTGTATTTATTTTAACTAGGTAGAAGAGTTATTAAATAGTTATTAACTATTTAATAACTACCTAGCTAAAAGAAATACAAAATTACCTGTAAAATAAATCCTAACCTAAGTTACAATTAAACCTAACACTACACTATCAATAAATAAATTAAATTAATTAACTACAAATACCTACAATTAAATACAATTAAATAAACTAAGTTACAAAAAATAAAAAAAAACTAAGTTACAAAAAATAAAAAAATTACAAGATTTTTAATCTAATTACACCTAATCTAAGCCCCCTAATAAAATAACAAAACCCCCCAAAATAAAAAAAATGCCCTACCCTATACTAAATTACAAAAGTTAACAGCTCTATTACCTTACCAGCCCTTAAAAGGGCCTTTTGTGGGGCATGCCCCAAAGAAATCAGCTCTTTTGCATGTTAAAAAAAACACAATACCACCCCCCAACATTTACAACCCACCACCCACATACCTTCATCCATCCGACGAGGAGCGGCTCCATCTTCAAAGGAACCTTCATTCGTCGTCTAGTCGTCGGTCAAGAAGGATGTTCCACGCCGGAGGTCTTGAAGATGGAGCCGCTCCTCGTCGGATGCATGAAGATAGAAGATGCCGCTTGGATGAAGATGTCTGCCGGTCCGGATGTCCTCTTCTGCCCGGATAGGATGAAGACTTCTGCCACTCCGGATGCCCTCTTTTGGTCCATAGGTGCCCGGTTGGGTGAAGACAACTCAAGGTAGGGAGATCTTCAGGGGGGTAGTGTTAGGTTTATTTAAGGGGGGTTTGGGTTAGAGTAGGGGTATGTGGGTGGTGGGTTGTAATGTTGGGGGGTGGTATTGTGTTTTTTTTAACATGCAAAAGAGCTGATTTCTTTGGGGCATGCCCCGCAAAAGGCCATTTTAAGGGCTGGTAAGGTAATAGAGCTGTTAACTTTTGTAATTTAGAATAGGGTAGGGCATTTTTTTATTTTTTGTAACTTAGTTTTTTTTATTTTTTGTAACTTAGTTTATTTAATTGTATTTAATTGTAGGTATTTGTAGTTAATTAATTTAACTTATTTATTGATAGTGTAGTGTTAGGTTTAATTTTAACTTAGGTTAGGATTTATTTTACAGGTAATTTTGTATTTCTTTTAGCTAGGTAGTTATTAAATAGTTAATAACTATTTAATAACTATTCTACCTAGTTAAAATAAATACAAAGTTACCTGTAAAATAAATATAAATCCTAAAATAGCTACAATGTAATTATTAATTACATTGTAGCTATCTTAGGGTTTATTTTACAGGTAAGTATTTATTTTTAAATATTAATAATTTAGTTAATGATAGTGTAGTGTTAGGTGTAATTGTAACTTAGGTTAGTTTTTATTTTACAGGTAAATTGGTAATTATTGTAACTAGGTAGCTATTAAATAGTTAATAACTATTTAATAGCTATTGTGCCTAGTTAAAATAAATTTAAATTTGCCTGAAAATAAATCCTAAAATAGCTATAATATAATTATTAGTAATATTGTAGCTATATTAGGGTTTATTTTATAGGTAAGTATTTAGTTTTAAATAGGATTAATTTAGTTAATAAGAGTAATTTTTATTTAGATTTATTAAAATAATATTTAAGTTAGGGGGGTGTTCGGGTTAGTGTTAGACTTAAGATTAGGGGTTAATTAGTTTAATATAGATGGCAGTGGTATAGGGGGTGCAGAATAGGGGTTAATAAATTTATTATAGGTGGCGACGGTGTAGGGGGCGCAGATTAGGGGTTAATAAGTTTAATATAGGTGGCAGCGGGGTCCGGGAGCGGCGGTTTAGGGTTAAACAATTTATTTAGTTGCGGCGGGGTACGGGATCGGCAGGATAGGAGTTAATAAATTTATTATAGGTGGCGGCGGTATAGGGGGGACAGGATAGGGGTTAATAGGTATTATGTAGGTGGCGGCGGGGTCTGGGAGCGGCGGTTTAGGGGTTAATCAGTTTATTAGAGTGGCGGTGGGCTCCGGGAGCAACGGTTTTGGGGTTAATACATTTAATATAGTTGCGGCAGGGTCTAGGAGCGGCGGTTTAGGGGTTAATATATTTATTATAGTTGCAGCGGGGTCTAGGAGCGGGGGTTTAGGGGTTAATAACTTTATTTAGTTGCGGGGGGCTCCGGGGGCGCCAGTATAGGGGTAGAACAGTGTAGTTTAGTGTGGGTGCTTAGTGACAGCTTATCAATAAAGCTGGGAAAAAGCCAAAGAGCAGCGAGATCGGATGAGTGATAACTATCACAGTCCGCTGCTCATCGCCCCGTACTTGGTGCGTGGCTTTTTGACAGCTTTTTTGATAACTTTGGCGAGCATATTCAGGTCCGCGGCAGTGATGTGAGGCGAGCTTAGGCGGGCATATTGGGGCCAGCGAAGGCAGGTAAGTAGACGGCTTGATAACTAGAGGCCAAAAAATCCATCAGACATTCAGCGATGTCAGATGGACATGATACGCTACAGCATATCATGTCTGCCAGACATTGGTAAATCGGCCCCAAAGAATGTACTCATTTGCATTTTCCACTTAATGTTCCTCATATAATTAGAAATACAGGGGGCATGTTTTTTTGTTTCTTACATGCATGCAAATGACTGTTTTTAACAATGAGGGGTCTCTTTCACTCTTATGCAACCAAAAGTTTAAAACACCTGGGACACAGTTTGAAGAACAGCAAGGTTGCAACTATTTACAGACCTCATTTAAAGGGGCATTAAACTAAAATGTTACCCCCCCATAAAATGTGTCATTAAGGAAATATAAAAAAAAACATCTTTTTTTATTGTGCCTGCTGTTTTGCTGTAAAATACCTCAGAATATTGGGTTTCACTCTCTCCATAGAGGCTGGCGTGCCTCCATCATTCATATGTATAGTCAAATGTAATAAGCCCTGTAATATTCTATATAATGATTGCGTAGATCACAGCACACATTTATTTTTGTCTCTATTGAACTGAAAACAAAATGGCAACTACGAGTTTCTATACAAAACACGAATTATATATATATATTTTTTATTGGATTTTAACTTTTTTTTTAAACAGTAAATCATGATAACGTGCACACTTTTTTTGTATACATATAATTTGCAATACTTATATATGTTATACTATATAATATTTGACATTAATGCCCCCTTTACTAACTGATGCAGTATCAAACACCCATAAGGATTTCATGGATAGTTTAACGAGATGCACCAATCTAAAGAGTTCCAAAAGCATGGAACAGGTAGTCTATACTTGGTGTTGTATAACTAATGTATTCCACGCTGGGCTGTGTTTAAAAAAGAATATACAAATAGGATGACAAAGGCATTATAAGGAACCATGTTACCATGACAGAACATACTCTGAGCTCTTATTTTCATGTCCTGCCTATTGTTCATTATAGAGACATGGAAGTTAAAAATGTCCTGATTCATGTAGAGTGTACAATTAAAAAATATACTCTACTAATTATTTCTAATATCAAATTTATTGCTTTCTCCTGGTCTCCTTGGTTGAAAATGTGGCACTGGAGCATGTATTTGTCTGGAGCACATTGTTACAAACATTATTACAACCACTGCTGCCATACAGTGTTCAAGATGAATATAACATTTATATAGTTGTGGATCAAAGTTTGCTGTACTTCCCATCTCATTTGGTGTTGCCTTACAATAAAATGTAACATTTTAACAGCAAACTGAAACAGTTTCTTGATACATAAGGTGGGACATAAACTTCGGCAGTATTCTGTTAAAATATAGGCTCATGGGAGCTTAGAAGTGTGCACGTATCTTTAGCGTTCTATGGCAGCCGTGTTTGCCTCAATTCAATTTAAATTTTATGATCTTTTGACATTCAGGTTTTGGATGCAACATTTGGATAATAGCGATATAAAACAACATTTGACAGCTTATATTCTTTTTGCGCCTCACTGATTTTTTTTACAGGACACATTTACAATGTAAATACTGATGTCCCATTTGGTAAATCACAACCAGTATACATGAGAGAGTACACCAAATTCCTAATAGAACTGTTTTGTTTTATTTCCGTTTTATTTACACTTACATATAGATGTCTTAAAGAAAAGTTTGTTTGTTTTCTATTGTTTTGAAAAGTGAGAAAATGCCAAAATTGCAAGAAACAAAATATGTGCACTGGGATTTCAGAATCAATAGCCAAATTGATGGTAATGCAGATTAAAGTAATTGCCTAGTCAGTGTTATTTATACAGTGGGCTTCCTCATATTCATTGCTTTTGCTATTTTGCATAATACACTGAAATAGTATGGAGAGCCTCAGGCTTCAATGCAATACTAAGTAAGTTGATTTTATGTTGTTATACTGGTGGCTATCTTGTAAATTCAATGTACCTAATAAATTATTAATTAAATTAAATGAAAAAGCCAGTTACACATTATGAAGTTTGAAACAAAATTGTTGTTGGCTGGTCTATTTTTATTTAGCTATTTACTATTTAAAAAAAAAAAATTAGCCTGAAAATCTGCTAAACCTTTTCTTGTTTTTAATATACCAAAGCTCCATGTCACTTGTTAATCCCCTTAGAGCCTAATCTTTTTTTTTTTTTTTTTTTTTTTTTTTGTGGGAAATGTTACTTGGCAATATTTATACAAAGATAATACCCAAGATTTTGTCAACACCCCTCTTGGGTAAAAAGTTACACTTCCCCACATGTCTGGAAATGGATGTTGTCCCTCAATGATGACATCATGTTGACTTAATGTTGACCACTGTAATAGGTTACCAGATGTGTTTGGTCCATAATGGAAATTTGAGCAGACTTGATTTCTTTAACTACACCCTCATTTAATTCTTGGACATTAGATGTATGTTTCATAGGAAAAAGATGCATAATGTCCAAGATTTTAACCATAAAGTTCTTTGAGAACAGACATATGCATGTGTGACTGAAGATCTGGAACTATCTGCTAACATAATACTCAATCCATGACTAACAGTCTCCTGGAAATACTTTTGCACATTGTATGGTATCTGTTATTTTGGAACTGGAACAATTATATGTACAGTATATTTTCCACTTATTTTACAGTATCATAACACTCCAGCAGTTGAAACCAAGGATCAGAGAGGTAGAAGTTGCTATAAAGGGACATTAAACACGAGATAAAGATTATCCTCTACCTCCATCTAGTCATGGGTGCCATGTTGAAATGTTTACATTTGTACAGCAACTGATTTTCAGATACTTGCAGTTAAACCTAGGTTCCAATATGGCGGCATGAAACTTATTTAGGGCCAGATTACAAGTGGAGCATTATTTGGTACTTCTGATGAAGCGTTAACTGTGCTAGAAGTGAGGTTTTTGCGCACATCAGGTTGCACACATATTATAAGTTGAAAGTAAACTGTTTTTGCTTGCACGCTCACCTGTCACACGTAAAAGCCAAACTCAGAATATTGAGCATACGATAACCTACTAGATGTCAATGTAGAAAAAGAATTTGAAAAAACCCTAAGGGTCATATTTATTAAGCTCTGTATGGAGCTTGAGGCCCCTTGTTTCAGACGAGCCTTCAGGCTCGCTGGAAACAGAAGTTATGAAGTAGTGGTCTAAAGACCGTTGCTCCATAACTTGTTCACCTGCTCTGAGGCGGCGGACAGAAATCAACCCAATCGAATACAATCGGGTTGATTGACACCCCATGCTAGCAGCTGATAGGCAACAAATCTGTAGGGGGCAGCATTGCACCAGCAGTTCACAAGAACTGCTGGTGCAATGATAAATTCCGACAGTGTATGCTGTCGGCATTTATGGATGTGCAGCAGACATGATACGCTACTTCGTATCATGTCCGCTCACACATTGATAAATATACCCCTAAAACTCTACTCGATTGCATATTCTCAAGTTCGCTAACCCGACATGAAAATATGAATATTTCACATTTTAATGTTCTTCACATAGCAGAATATCTTCTATTTATTCAGAAATTCATATTTCTACATATATCTGATGGTGTTTTGGTACAATATATATATATATATATATATATATATATATATACACATGATTACATATAGGCATAGATATGTACAGATATATATAGGAATATATATATATATATATATATATATATGTGCAGAACATTGGAAGGGGAAATATTTACAGTAAATACATAGTTAAAACACTTGTTAAATATGAATATTGCATAAATATGTTTTCTCATGTTTTCATCTACTTAACTGCAAAGGGCTCCACTGCACTTATGTATAAGTATATATGTACACATATGTGTTTATGTGTCTGTAAATACATAGATGCACATATAAATACATATGCACACACACATTTATATATGTGTATACATACATATCGATATTAAGACATGTATATGTATTTATCTCAATGTTAAAGCCCTTTGTCTGCCTTTTGTTTTTTCTAACACCTGAGACCTCATATCTTTGAGCCCTTATAACTTTTTTGTGCATTTGTTTTTTAAAATAACTTTTATCAGATAGTGTGAGGTTTTTAAAATATTTTTTATCACATAGTTATGTGTGTAACTACAATTTGTGTTATGTAATATTTTTGTGCTTCACAAAACAGTTAACCAGAGCTCTGAGGTTGTGCTAATCCGACGAGCGTTAACTTCAATCGCGCTCAAGCTATCTTGTTTACTTTCAACTTGTAATACGAGCGAAAAGCCAGATGCGCATAAACAGCCGTGATAAACCATTTTCCGCTTGCGCGTAATGGTTAGCATGCCACTTGTAATCTATCCCAATAATTAACCAGCCATTACAAGTGGCTCGCGGTAGCAATTAGTGCTTATAAAATTAACCAGAGATCAGATCTCTGGTTAATTTTATAAATATTCCCAAAATGTCCCCAAAATACTGTGTAGTGTAGTTTATTAAAATAGAAAGATGGCAGCATCTTTATTTTTTTTTAATAAACTTACTGCACTAGGCTGTATTTTGGGGTTAAAGTTGGTGGGAGTGGGTTTGTTAGAAAAAAAAAAACACTGAAAAGTGCCTTTAGATTGCGGTCAATGGGAACTGTGTGTTCAGAGTAAATTAATATATATATGCTTATATACATATCTATTTATGTGTTAATATATGTATATACAGATATTAACACATAAACATATATGTATATCAGCATATACTGTACATATATATTTGATTGCTGCCATCGCTGAGCGACTTACCCCCTTCGCTTGTGTTGAAGCTCTGATGCTGTCTGTGATGGCATAAGAAAGAGCCTCCCATGGGAGCCTGTGGAAGCACGCTCTCGTGAGTGCAATGCTTCCTAGTAATGCGAACCCGGGGTTACATTTGCATTGCAGCTAACTTGCAATACCAGCACACATTAGCGTGTGCTGGTATTAAAAAGTGGAGCG
The DNA here is from genome assembly GCF_027579735.1 of Bombina bombina. NCBI lineage: Eukaryota > Metazoa > Chordata > Amphibia > Anura > Bombinatoridae > Bombina > Bombina bombina. The sequence goes on along the minus strand of NC_069504.1, from coordinate 1,013,076,822 downwards.
CAAATATCATTTTCATGAAAGCGATATATAGCACTCCACTTGTAATCTAGCCCTTAGTGTTCAATGCCCCTTTAAGATGAAGTTGCTTCTAAAAAATGTTTTATTTTTTATTTACCATTAAGGCATATGCTAGCCTTTTTATCATGAAAACATATTTCAGTATTTAGACACATTACAATCAGCTACTTGCCTGTTTGTTAGCAAAAATAGATAAGGAACATTTGCTTATCCCTTTTAGTAAATAATATAAATACTATCACCTAGATTACGAGTTTTGCGGTAACAGGGGTGCAGTTTTCCCTCACCGCTCGCTTGCAGACAACGCTGGTATTACAGGTTTTTAGAAACCTGGTGTTAGCCGCAGAAAAGTTAGCGTAGAGCAAAATTTTGCTCCACATCTCACCTCAATACCAGCGCTGCTTACGGTAGCAGTGAGCTGGTGTAACGTGCTTGTGCACGATTTCCCCATAGGAATCAATGGGGGAGAGCCGGCTGAAAAAAAACCTTACACCTGCAAAAAAGCAGAGTTCAGCTCTTAACGCAGTCCCATTGATTCCTGTGGGGAAATACATTTTATGTCTACACCTAACACCCTAACATGAACCCCGAGTCTAAACACCCCTAATATTACACTTATTAACCACTAATCCGCTGCCCCCGACATCACCGACACCTACATTATATTATTAACCCCTAATCTGCTGCTCCGGACACCACCGCCACCTACATTATACTTATTAGCCCCTAATCTGCTGCCCCCAACATCGCCGACACCTACATTATATTTATTAACCCCTAATCTGCCGCCCCCAATGTCGCCGCCACCTACCTACACTTATTAACCCCTAATCTGCCATCCCCAATGTCGCCACCACTATATTAAAGTTATTAACCCCTAAACCTAAGTCTTACCCTAACCCTAACCCTCCTAACTTAAATATAATTTAAATAAATCTAAATAAAATAACTACAATTAACTAAATTATTCCTATTTAAAACTAAATACTTATCTATAAAATAAACCCTAAGATAGCTACAATATAACTAATGGTTACATTGTAGCTAGCTTAGGATTTATTTTTATTTTACAGGCAACTTTGTATTTATTTTAACTAGGTAGAATAGTTATTAAATAGTTATTAACTATTAACTAACTACCTAGCTAAAATAAAGACAAATTTACCTGTAAAATAAAACCTAACCTAAGTTACAATTACATCTAACACTACACTATACTTAAATTAATTCCCTAAACTAAATACAATTAAATACAATTATCTAAAGTACGAAAAAACCCCCACTAAATTACAGAAAATAATAAAATAATTACAAGTTTTTTAAACTAATTACACCTAATCTAATCCCCCTAATAAAATAAAAAGCCCCCCAAAATAATAAAAAGCCCTACCCTATACAAAATTACAAATAGCCCTTAAAAGGGCCTTTTGCAGGGCATTGCCCCAAAGTAATCAGTTCTTTTACCTGTAAAAAAAAGTACAATAACCCCCAACATTAAAACCCACCACCCACACACCCAACCCTACTCTAAAACCCACCCAATACCCCCTTAATAAAACCTAACACTAACCCCTTGAAGATCACCCTACCTTGAGAAGTCTTCACCAACCGGCTCAAAGTCCTCAACGAAGCTGGGCGAAGTGGTCCTCCAGACGGGCAGAAGTCTTCATCCAAGCCGGAAAGAAGAGGTCCTCCAGACGGGCAGAAGTCTTCATCTAGGCAGCATTTTCTATCTTCATCCATCCGGCGCGGAGCGGCTCCATCTTCAAGACATCCGACGCGGAGCATCCTCTTCAAATGACGTCCAACTGAAGAATGAAGGTTCCTTTAAATGACGTCATCCAAGATGGCATCCCTTCAATTCCTATTGTCTGATAGAATTCTATCAGCCAATCGGAATTAAGGTAGAAAAAACCTATTGGCTGATGCAATCAGCCAATAGGATTGAGCTTGCATTCTATTGGCTGATCCAATCAGCCAATAGAATGTGAGCTCAATCCTATTGACTGATTGGATCAGCCAATAGGATTGAAGTTCAATCCTATTGGCTGATTGCATCAGCCAAAATATTTTTTCTACCTTAATTCCGATTGGCTGATAGAATTCTAAATTGAAGGGACGCCATCTTGGATGACATCATTTAAAGGAACCTTCATTCTTCAGTTGGATGCTGTCAGCATTTATCATTGCCGCCCCCTGCAGATTTGCGGCCAATCAGTCTCTAGCAGGGGGTATCAATCAACCCCATACTTGATAAATATTAGCTACTGTGTCATACTAGAGAATTTTAATAATTATTTGTTGTTATGGGAAATATTAGGAAAGGGTTATGTCTAGTGTTAGTTTAGGGAAACAGTTAATGGGACAGTCTACCCCTTAGTCATCTTAAAGTCTTACCTTAGATTAGGCTGCAAATATAGCCTCCCGCACCCTTTTTATATAATGCATCAGGAACAGTGAAAAAGTTATTTTAAAATTAATATTGTTTCTGGACACTTTGAAATGACATCACAATATGGGCAGCATCTAGGCACTCTGCTGAAAAGCATTGTCAGTCTGTTGAATTGAACTAGTGAGCCTTTTGTGATTGGATACCATATGCAGCCTAGATCATGATGTCATCAGTGGGCTGAGCTTGGCAGCCATATCAAAGTGACCAGAAACAATATTAATTTTAAAATAACAGTTTTATCATTACTGCTGAATGATATAGAAAAGGTGTTGGTGGCTGTTTGCAGCTTAATCTAAAGTAAGACCTTAAAATGACCAAAGTGTAGACTATCCCTTTAATGGAAAAGGCTGAGATTAGGATTACAGTTAGGTTAGAAATAGAGTTTGGGTTATTTTAAGGATAATCTCTTGTCATCCAATTTAAGATATCTTTATCAGCATAGTTGTGTAGTTGACAGTGTTAGTAGTGCATTATTTTTAATTATTAAAACTTGAAAGTGAAAATTAAAATTTAATGGCTCGGATAGAGCGTGCCATTTTTAACACACTTTAACATTCACTTCTGCTATCAAATTTACTTTGATTTCTTGAGATTGTTTGTTGAAAAACAAACATCCTTGCTGGGAGCTAGCTGGTGTTTGGTGGCTACACCAATTTGTCTCTTGTCATTGGCACACCAGATGTGTTCTGTAGTGCATTGCTGCTCTGGGGCTGATTTTATCTATGAGTTTAACTCATTTGCAGGGATTAAACACATTGTAATATGCAAGAAACGATGCTATAAAATAACGGCAGAGCATTTTTTTGCACTTGTATGTCCCTTTAAAAACGTTAATTCAAGACCACTAAACCTATCACAAAAATGACACTGTGACTAGTCTTTTATTTAGTTCAGGACAAAAATGTCATAGTGCAACAATCCTTTAAATGTTAAATAATTGAGATAGAGGAAGAGGGGATATAGAGACTTTAGAGTGGACAAATTTATAATGAATATTAGATTATATATAAAAAAATACATTTACTAATATTTATAAAAGGGACACTAAAACCTTTAATGATTCAGATAGCGCGTGCAATTCCTTCTATTATCAATTTTTCTTTGTTCTCTTCCTGTCTTTATTAAAAAAGCAGGAATGTAAGCTTAAGAAGAGTCGGCACATTTTTGGTTGAGAACCTGGGTTAGGCTTGCTTATTGGTTTAATAAATGTAGCCACCAATAAGCAAACACTATCCTGAGTGCTGAACTTAAAATGGGCTGACTCCTATGCTTTAAATTCTTGCTTTTAAAATAAAAATAGCAAGAGAACGAAAACAAATTGATAGTAGGGTTATTACTATCTTAATTAGAAAGTTGCTTAAAATTGCATGCTCTATCTAAATTAGAAAATAAAAAAATGTAGTATCCCTTTAAAATTAAAACTATATCAATTTAAATATAAGTTCTATACTTAGTAAAACTCTATTTAAATAATGGTTACTATCTAAGGTCTGAGGTTATAGTGTTTAAAAAAACAAAAACAAAAAAAACAAACAAAAACAAAAAAGTTACAATAATGCTCTAAAGCCATGCTTAAACCTTCCAAAGTTCTTGGCAATACATTGATCCTTTTCAGTGCAGTAAAAGATATTGGTCCTGGAACATGCAGCAATTTAAATAAACTTGTAACCAATTATAATTGTGCTGGCCATACTAGAGTGACAATATTGGATATCCAGCTGGCGCACATCAGACCTTTTTTATTGCATACTTTAGAAACTCTATACCTAATATAACATACAAGAACAGGATCTTAACATTTTTATTAAATTTATTTTTGGGGAAATTATTATTTTTATATTATAAATAATAACAGAATGGATTAGTTCATTGAAAATCATTTAAAAACATGGTTTAGCAGTTATTGTATAACATTTTAAATCAAAGTCCCCATTATTCTTGGCAGTTGTGACATCTATTTTGTATGAGCATATGAAGGTTTAATATAATGTTGAAACTTTATACAATCAAACATAAAGGTGAAGTATTACAAGCTTTATTTAATTAAAACGTAGTATACTCACTCAACATAAAAATATATTCTGCCTTAAAGGGACATGAAACCCATTTTTTTTTTTGTGATTTAGAAAGAGCATGTCATTTTAAACAACTTTCTAATTTACTTCTATTATCTCATTTGCTCCATTCTCTTGATATCACTTGCTGAAAAACATGTCTAGATATGCTCAGTAGCTGCTGATTGGTTGCTGCACATAGAAGCCTTGTGTGATTGGCTCACACATGTGCATTGCTATTTCTTCAACAAAGGATATCTAAAGAATTGAGCAAATTAGATAATAGAAGTAAATTGAAAAGTTGTTTAAAATTACATGCCCTATCTGAATCATGAAAGTTTAATTTTTACTAGACTGCCCCTTTAAGACTTGAGTAGACAAGTGGACCTAGAGTGTCTTTGGTATTAATTTGAAAAATTGGCTTCTCAGACCGTTAATTAAAGGAATAGGATAATCAAAATTAAACTTGCATGATTCAGATAGAGAATGTTATTTTAAGACACTTTTAATTTCACTTCTATTTTCAAATGTGCTTCATTTTCTTGGTATCCCTTGTTGAAAAATAATACACACATATCCTACACTAGTGGGAGTTAGCTGCTGATTGGTTCCTGCACACATTTGTCTCTTGTGATTGGCTGACTAAATGTGTTCATCAAGCTGCCAGTAATGCAATGCTGTTCCTTCACAAAAGGATAACAAAATAATTAAGCAAATTTGATAATAGAAGTAAATTGGAAAGTTGTTTAAAATTGAATTTTCTACACAGCTTTAACTAAACTTTTACTTTTTATTTAATTAACCATTTTCCAGTACTTTGACATTGAAATCAACAAGGGTTTTTAGTCATGCTTGGAAATAAAAAAAAAATACATATGAACATTTACTATTATTAGCACAACATTTGTTTTCAATACTGTGGTCAACATTTGTTATTAAAAAGTACAATTAGGCATGGTTAGGTTGTGTATAGTTATGGTACTTGTGATACTCTAAACACTCCATGATTTTAAAACAAATTATTAAACTGGTAATGTGGTAAATTACAATAAATATATTTCATCTTTGCCAAAATATGCCAATAAACATGTAAAAATATGATCTGGGAGAATGTAATACTGCATATATAAATTGTCTCTCTACAAACAATTGATAATAATAATCTATATGTGCAATGTATTGTTACATTTATTGTAATCTCACAGGTCATAACCCTTCATAGATGATTCGCTCTATCCCTCATAAGACACGTTTTCCCAATCTTTTTAGTTTCTTCTAGGGCCTAGGAAACCATGAAGAGTTTCAAAACTCTGGTTCAGAATCTGTGTTCAAATATTATATTTTAAGGCAAATATAATTCACTCTATACATATATATTAAAAAACGGAACCAGTTACAGTATATGTAACCTGACATTAAATTCACTCTCTTTAAACAAGATTTGGGATATTGTATATAGTCAAGAGATATCATGGTCATAAAAGAGTATGTGCTTGTACAATAATGTGTTATTAAATACATTATTGCTTTGCTTCTTACAGCACAAAAAAATGGATATTAGTTATTCACCAAAGGCCTCATATAAATTATATTATATATGTAATTATGTATGTTATTTTATATATATATATATATATATATATATATATATATATATATATATATACACAATATAAATGCATACATAATATGTATTATTATTAATTTTTAAAATCTTGTTAGCCTTCAGTGCTGGAATTTTAGGTCAAGATTAAATGGACTTACCACATTCTTGCCATTGCTGTTATCTTTTTCTCTCATTAAAAGCAATTTGGTTTGATATTCTGGTCTTGGATGTTCCTATATAAGAAAATAAAGTTAATAAGTGAATGTCATTAGCAAGGTATTCATGGTCTACAAACGTCAAACACGACCAATAGAGGACAATACACCGAGACACAGTTGAGGAGCTGTGGTTTAACCATAGGACACAATGAATCACAATCACTGGAACTGGAGGGACCAAACACTTGAGGACAACCATAGGTTTAACAAAGGGGAAAGCAAATCAAACCTTTATACGCTCCTTGGTGCATATTTGATGGTAAAAAAAAGGAAAGAAAACATATTATAAATATTGGCCAAGAAAAAAAAAAATCAGAGAAGCCATAATTTTAATACAGTGATGAAAAAAAAAGTTATTGTGGAATTAAAATCTGTTAATTTTTCAGTAATACTAAGGCATAAATACAATTTATGCAAATCATAAACTATGCCATTGCTCTGCGTGCTTGAGCAATTCTTTATTGTCCAAATACAATGATTGCTTAGTTTAGGTTCTATGCATAACAGGACTAAATTATAAGGGCAGAAGAAAAATTAGATAAATAAAAAAAATACTGTGTTTTCACTCTTAGAGAGTCTGAAGGGAGAATAAGAAATTTTATGGAGAAACTGAATGGGTCATAAGCTAATGAACGTGAGGAATATATGAAGGGAAGGAGAAAGAGTGGATCTTAGAACAATATTAATACAGTATTTAGAGAAAGTTGAAAGGGAGAGAGAGTTACAAAAGACTCAAAGGGCAAGGAGAATGAAGTTGAAAGCACTAAGGGGTCAATTCATTAAGAGGTGAATTGAAACATTTAAATTACCACCATAAAAATGAATCACAAATGGCCAAACGCAGTGAGTATCTTCTGCAAGAAGAGCTGAGTTAGCTCTTCACATTGCAGTTAATTATGTGTACAATTCACCTAAAATAGGAGAATTGCATGTGAATTCTGTCCAGCATTAAGCATTCTGCAGGGCTAACGCAGCTCTTCTTGCAAAAGATACTTAGGTTAGGTCAGTCGTAATGCATAGTTAAAATTCAATATTTAAAATCACCTACAAATCACCTGCAATCAATCTCTTTGTGAATAAAGCCCTAAGAGTAGGGAAGAAAGAGGTAAAACACAGGCCAGCAAAATTGAAAAAAAGGGAGAAACGCAAATGTGAGAACACTTGCAAAGAGACTTATGGTAACATGAAATGTAAATTTATACTTGACAATCCAATACAAATTATGAGAAGTGAAACGGTTTACAAGTGAAGTGTTCTAGAGCTTGTATTTAAAAATAATTGTGTTCTGAAAAATAATGTATTTTTATTAGGTTTTAATGTTTTTTGTTTTTTTTTTAAATGTAATTTTTATTGAGGTTTAGTTAAAGGCATACATAGATCATAATAGCAGATTCTTATGTCACATGAGAAAAGGCTTCAATGTTACAGGAGTAATAAAATAAACATGAAAGAGACGTATAGCCAACAATTTACATGACTCGCAAACATTATACAGATAGGATGCTGATCTTTCAGGAACCTTCTATATGACACAATATATTACTCTTGGGCCAACAAAAGTAACAGGAAATAATGAAGTGAAAGAAGGAGATTGTACCCAAGGAGACCAATTTTGGGCCTCATTCATAAACCTCAATATTTTTTTTAAATTTTGTTCCTGAGGTCCTGAAGATTCATACAACATAGGACAGGAGGGATGTTAACTGGGAATAATAATGAATCCACAGGACTACTCATAAATTATGTTGATTACTAAAGTAGTTTAGAGCAGTTAGTAACTGGTATTGTAAGCATGTTCAATTTAAGTGAGAATATGGTTCTACTAAATAGATAATATGGTGAAATGTATAAGTGTAGGTAGTTTGCGGCATAGGCAAGAGAAGCCGCGTAATTAGACCTTCTAGATTAGGAGGTTCATTATGGGGATGGAGGGGGAGGTGGGAAGTTGAATGCGATATATAGGGTATGTAGCTGAAGAGGCATTTAAGTTGTAGTGTGTCAAAGAGTTGCTTGGGGGAGTTTAACAACCGGATAAACAGCAAATATTAAATATAATGTAGAAGGTAGGGAAACCATGAGTGTGGACATCAGCGTGGGTCCAGCCCACCATGATGTCGTAGCTAATGTTGCATTGCTGTGCCACGCTTTACCCCAATAGAGGCCGCATCGACAGGTTAATAGGTTTGCAGATCCTAACTTGCAAGTAATAAAGTAAAGCATACAAACTGGCTTTTTGGGCAAACAAAAAACGTAAGCATGGTAGGTATAGATGACAATGTCTCAAACATAACAGATACTTGGATTACCATATCTGATGATATAATGTAATAGCAACATGGGAACAGAGGGGGGCTCAAGAGCAAAACTGTAGTGCACTCCAATCAACTATTTAGACAAAACCAGGCTTAGCATTATACACCCTGAGGATTATGTGTTGGGAATGTGTAGCGGTAATAAACCAGAACATGCTAAACCAAATATACTTAAGTCCCTCTGGATTCTATGGATACATGGTACTGTAATGAGTATAGGTGTGAATGGGAATTGAAAATAGTCTACATGAGGGGAGCAATATTTTATGTTAGACATGCTAGCAGATAAAATGGAATACAGAGCGCCGCCTCGGCCGCTGGCAGCCGCTCCACAGTCCACAAAACAGCAGAGTTGCAAAGAATGGAATGCATGGAGTCTTCAATTCATACATAAATATACTAAGAATATAAATTCAATTCCCAATCAGTTTTCTTTGTAATGTAGCTATCCTAACAACTAAGATAAATTAAATTTGCTCTCTAAAACACCTATATTGACCAATAATAATATGAGGCAGAGTGTGGCATTGATGCAGGAAAACTATGTATAAAAGGTGCCAATAGCAATTAGCTACATGCGTGGTGTAGGAGTATATTCAACAACAGATCAATAGTGGAGACCTACATGAGTGCCCTATATCTGCGTTCTAGGATCCTAAGAAAGAGAGCAGTATAGTAGTCACATGAGAGGATCCAATACCAGAAATATATGCCAGTTTGTGGCCAGTATGTAAGATTAATCATATGAGCAGGAGAGAATTAAACACAAAGCTCAACAAACCTTGGAACAGGACAAAACACATTGTTAACTTAAACACATTTGCGGAGTAGAGTATAAAACAAGCATAAAAGATGGGAGGTAGTATAGTCTAAGTCTGTAATCCGAGGTGCAGACTAAATGCATTGTCAGCTCAGGTCAGTGACCGCCATTGATGCCCAGAACAGTAATAGTTTATGTCAAAATCGCTCACTTGTAACTAAAAACACACAGAAGTACTAAGCACAGTAAAACATTTAACTAGACATAATTGCAGAACGTAATAACCAGTATCTAACATGAGCTAGCTGAGGAAACCCGTGGAATATATCTATAAAGTTCACTGGGAAGAAATGCAGTAAGAGAGTTCAATAGTATAGCGGCACAAGATTTCTACGGCTGTACGGTCTCATCCTACATCTGCTCGCCAGATGTGAAAGCGTCCCAGATCTTGTGTAGGATTAGAAAGAGATGTGTCAGTCTGTCAATGTTTCTTGTAGGGCTATCAGCCCCTCAGGTTATCCCCCCAAAAAAGTGCCTCCAGGGTCCCACTGCCTATCGAAGCAATGGACGTAGCGGTAGTGGCAGCAGGGTTGCTGGGCAGGTGACTGTGACAGTTGTGCTCCGTTACCCACACGGGCAAGGCTTTTAAGGAGGATGGTGAGTAGATTGAGGGTCGGTTTCAGGTGCGTGGCTAGCAAGGAACATTTTGTCGGCTTGCGTGCAGCAGCTGAGCGTGAGCATCTGATATGTCCCTTAAGATGAGTGCGCAGTGGAGCCGTACTGTGTACCTGAGAGTCCACTGTTGTTATGCCCTGGGTGGTCTCGGGAGTCACACGGTCACCAGGATATTTGTGACCTTCAGGTGGTTCTTCGTTGCCAGCACCCGGCTTCAAGGGGGTCTCTGATAAGGGATCTGGGCTGAAGCTGAAAGCCACTGCCATGTGTCTTTCCAACTTGTGAAAATGCTTGTGTAGGAGTCCCTCCAAAGCTCTGAGGAAAGTAGTAGGTTCCATGTGTGGATAGCCTTCAACCAATTCACACCGCTGTAGGGGATCGCTATATAGTAGGTGTTGCTTAGATATTAAGATGGCCGCTCTCCAGTGCTCCAAACGGCTGTCTGTGATGTGGAAGCAAACAACATTTAGCACACTTTAGGTTATTTTTTCCGAGTTAGGGTTATCCTTTTGCCAGGGTGCAGTTGTAGCAGCAGCCATATCGCAAAATAGATGATCTTGAGCATTTAGAAACATAAAATTTGTCGGCTTAGAGCCGGAGCTGTGAAAAAACACGTCTGCTCAGTTGTTCAGCTGTCTCCGCCCCCCCGCAGGTTTTAATGTTTTATATACCCACATAAAAAAATTCTAAAATGGAAATATTAGAACTAGAATTTCTGGCAAAAAAAGGAAAATTTCTCAGGGTTATATAAAAGAATCATTGAGTTTGTTAAATATCGATAAAAAGCATAAATACAAAAATAAGGGCTAGATTACAAATCGGGCAGTATATTACATTTTTGCTATAGTGAAAACTCTGTTAGGATTTTAATTTTTCCGCTAGTCAAATTGCACTCGTATTACGAGTTGAAAATAAATGTTTTTCTCCAGCGGTAACCCAAATTGTACTTAAAGTCGAAATTTGAAAATCACTATCATAAACAAGCTAAATCAATTTCTTGCAAGACCAGTCAAGCTGTTTTATACAATCAGAACACAGAATACAATAACATCTTTAAAATAATTTACAGTAACACAACATATAATGATAAAATAATTATTATTAATAATCAGCTAGATTATGAGTTTTGCGTTATGAGTCAAATAGCATTGTTAAGGCCCATAACGCTTTATTTTCCCTAACGCTGCTACTACAAGTCTTGTCGGTATAGGTGTACCGCACACATTTTAGCCAGTCACGCCACATCAGTACCGGACTTTTAAAAGTCCTTTTTCAATGGGACTCCCATAGTGCCGGTATTACGAGTTTGCCTGGGAGGCCAAAAAGTGAGCGGTACACTCTATAACCACAAGATCCGTTCCGCCATCTAAAGTCAGCAGTTATGAGTTTTACGCTACAAAGCTGTAACATAAAACTCATAACTAAAGTGTTAAAAAGTACACTAACACCCATAAACTACCTATTAACCCCTAAACCGTGACCCTCCCGCATTGCAAACACTATAATAAAGTTATTAACCCCTAATCTGCCGCCACTATTAAAATGTATTAACCCCTATTCCGCCTCTCCCCGACATCGTCGTCACTATAATAAACCTATTAACCCCTAAACCGTAAGCCCCCCACAACAAAATGCACTTAAATAAACTATTAAAACCCTAAACTGAAAGCCTCCTCAATGAAATATACTAAAATAAACTATTAACCCCTAACCCTAATGCCCCCTAACTTTATATTAAAATTACAATTTCCCTATTTTAAATTAAATTAAAACTTACTTGTCAAATTAAATAAATTAATTTTAAACTAACAATTAATCTAAGATAAGTATTAAACTACAATTAAACTAACTACCAATTAAATTAAATTAAACTAAACTACACATTAAAAAATCCTAACACTACTCTAAAAATTACAAAAAGTATCTAATTACAAAAAATAAAATAACTAAATTACAAAAAAATACGAAATTACGAAAAATAAGAAACAAATGATGAAAAATAAAAAAATTACACCTTATCTAATAGCCCTATCAAAATAAAAAGCCCCCCCCAAAATAAAAAAAACCCTAGCCTACAATAAACTACCAATGGCCCTTAAAAGGGCCTTTGTGGGGCATTGCCCCAAAGATATCAGCTCTTTTACCTGTTAAAAAAAATACAAACACCCCCAACAGTAAAACCCACCACCCCCACAACCAACCCCCCACCAAATAAAATAACTATCTAAAAAATGACTAAGCTCCCCATTGCCCTGAAAAGGGCATTTGTATGGGCATTGCCCTTAAAAGGGCATTTAGCTCTTTTACATGCCAAGACCCTAAACTAAAAATAAAACCCACCCAAAAAAATTAAAAAAAACCTAACACTAACCCCCGACAATCCACTTACAGTTCTTGAAGTCCTGCTTTAAGGCTCCATCCAGCCGGCAAAGTCCTCATCCATGTGGCAAGTAGTCCTCATCTGGGTGGCCTCTTCCATCTTCATCCAGCCGGCGAAGTCCTCATCCAGGCGGCAAGAAGTCTTCATCCAGAAAGCATCTTCTATCTTCATCCAGACGGCATGGAGCGGGTCCATCCTGAAGACATCCGGCGCAGATCATCCTCTTCATACGGTCCCTGCCGTAAACTGGAACTTCAATACAAGTGATGTCATCCAAGATGGCGTCCCTTGCATTCCTATTGGCTGAAAGATTTCAATCAGCCAATAGGATTAAAGCTGCTAAAATCTTATTGGCTTTTCCAATCAGCCAATAGGATTGAGCTCTCATCCTATTGCTGATTGGAACAGCCAATAGTATTTAGCAGCTCTAATCCTATTGGCTGATTGAAAAATTTCAGCCAATAGGAATGCAAGAGACGCCATCTTGTATGACGGAGATTTTCATTCCGTGATCGCAGGTGTTAGGCTTTTTGTTTGCCCGGCTCTCCCCATTGATGTCTATGGGGAAATCGTGCATGAGCACGTCAAAGCATCGCTTGATTTCGGTTCGGTAATGGAGCTCAATGCCATCATATCGCCCGCACAAGCCTGCTTTTTTTAAACCTGTATTAGCAGCACTATAGGGAGGTGAAATAACGTCGCTTTTGTGGCGGTCGTTAAAAACCATATATCGCTCAAAACTCGTAATCTAGCTGAATAATTATAGTATTATTGTTATAGCTCTAACTCTCCTGTGTCTAATCATACCCGCTCCTACAAGTCTCACTCTCCCCTTCAGTCACTCACACTCCTACTACTGCTTGCTGCTGGTGACATCTCTCTTAACCCTGGCCCTGCAGCAATCACCACACTTTTACACTCTCACTCAGTCCCCCACTGCAAAAACTCTAGGTAACACAATCCTAACAATCTCATCTCTATTAACCTACAGCGCTTATCCCCTCTCTTTTCTTGTGCTCTTTGGAATGCTTGCTCTGTCTGTAACAAACTTTCAACTGTTCACGACCTGTTTGTTTCTAACACCTTCAATCTTCTAGCAATTACTGAAATCTGGTTATCATCTTCTGACACTGCTTCCATTGATGCTCTCATGCACGGTGGTCTCCACTTTAGCCACACACCTAGGTCAGGTGAGAGACATGGTTGCGGTGCTGGCATCTTACTCTCCCCCTCCTGCTCCTATCAGCACCTGCATCCTCATCCATCTCTCTCCTTTTCCTCCTTTAAAGTTCACTGCATCTGCCTGTTCTCCCCCCCCCCTCCATCAGGGTGGCAGTTATCTATCGCCACCCCCTGGACCAACCTCCAAATTCGTTGATAACTTTGCTGCCTGGCTTTCTCACTTTCTCTCTACAAATACACCTGCTCTAATCCTAGGGGACTTCAACATCCCCATTGATAACCCATCTGCTGTCTCTAAGCTTCTCTCACTCACAAACTCCTTTGGTCTCTCACAATTCACCCTATTCCCTACTCACCACAACGGACACTCTATTGATCTGGTATGCTCCTACCTCTGCTCTCTCTCTCTGATGTCACCTGTCAGCCATTTCCCATCTCAGACCACCTTTAATCTTAATATACAGGCTAAACCTACTTCTCCCCCTCGCCTCCGCACCTGTAGAAATATGCACACTGTGGATCCTCTCCAACTTTCCAAACTTATTCAAAAATGCCTCGCCCACACTTTCACGATATCCTGCCCTGACCTTGCTACAACCCACTATTACAATACTCTCTCCTCTGCACTTGACACTTTTGCTCCTCCCCAAATATGCAAAATCCCACGTCGTCAGTATCAACCATGGAACTCTAAGCAAACATGCTACCTGCACTGAACCAGATTTTCTCCACTATAAGTTCATTCTTTATTCTTACTCCTCTGCCTTTCACTTAGCCAAACAAACCAACTTCTCTGATCTTATATCTTCTCACTCCTCAAACCCTAAATGTCTCTTCTCCATTTTCAACTCTCTCCTCCATCCACCTGCACCACCCCCTTCATCTGCCTTTAGTGCTCAAGACCTGGCAGACTACTTTTTCAACAAAACACTTACCATCCAAAGTAATATCCCAACACAAGACTGCAACCTTCCATCTCTGCCCCCGGCCACCCCCTCCACCACTCTCAGCACCTTCCTCCCAACCACTGAGAATTAAGTGAGTTCTCTATTGTCTTCCTCACACCTCACTACCTGCCCACTTGACCCTATCCCTTCACATCTAATACCTTCTCTGTCTTCTACCCTCACTCCAGCTTTTACTCACATATTCAACCTATCCCTTACTACCGGTTCATTCCCATCTTCCTTCAAACATGCAAAGGTACCGCCATCCTCAAAAAAAACCTCCCTCAACCCCAATTCTCCTGCAAACGACTGTCCCATATCACTGCTTCTGCTAGATTCAAAAGTCCTGGAAAAACTAGTTTTTGATCGCCTAACCCACTTCTTATCCTCCAACTCATTGCTTGACCCCTTGCAATCTGGCTTCCCTCCCCAACACTCAACTGAGACTGCCCTCACCAAGGTTACTAACAATCATCTTTCTGCTAAAAACAACGGCCACTGCTCAATACTTATCTTACTTGACCAGTCTGCTGCCTTTGACAATGTTGACCATTCCTTTCTCCTAGGGACTCTCAGCTCCCTTGGGCTCTCTGACACTGCCCTCTCGTGGATCCACTCTCATCTCTCTAATAGGTCCTTTTCTGTCTCCTTTGCTGGTGACTCCTCCTATCCATTGCCTCTGTCTGTTGGAGTACCTCATAGCTCTGTTCTGGGTCCTATACTCTTCTCTATTTATACTTCTTCACTGGGTAAACTTATCAGTAGCTATGGCTTCAACTATCACCTCTATGCTGATGATACTCAGATCTACCTATCCACCCCTGCACTCTCTCCTTCTGACCTGGCAATTCTTCTTGGATGGCCTCTCACCACCTAAAAATCAACATGTCCAAGACTGAGCTCCTTATAATCCCCACTCTAATTCTACTCTGGTTTCTAACTTTTCAATCACTATTGGTGACACCACTATCTCCCCATCACCCCAAGTCTGTTGCCTAGCAGTTACACTTGACTACAATCTGTCCTTCATACCCCACATCCAAGTGCTCTCTTCATCCTGTTGCAACCACCTACGCAGTAGCTCCAAAACTACTAAACAGCTAATCCACTCCCTGGTAATTTCCCGACTTGACTACTGTAATAACCTACTAACTGGCTTCCCTCTCTCCTGCCTCTCCCCTCTTCAATCCATCCTAAATTCCTCTGCTAGGCTAATCCATCTCTCCTGACGCTCTGTATCTGCTGCACCTCTATGCAAATCCCTTCACTGGCTTCCCATTCACAGCAGAATTAAATTCAAAATTCTCACCCTGACCTACAAAGCCTTTACCAACACAGCCCCCCCCACCTGTCCTCACTCATCAACAAATATACTCCAGCCCGCCCCCTAGGATCCAACAATGACCTGCTCCTTGCATCTTCTACCATCACCTCCTCCCATGCTACACTACAGGACTTCTCTTGTGCGGCACCAACCATCTGGAACGCACTTTCTCAAGCTTTCAGACTTTCCCCTAACCTTTCCTCCTTTAAATGCTCCATAAGACATTTTTGTTCAGGGAAGCCTATCTCCAAATTAGTAACAAATGAATTCCACTTGCCTAATAGCTGCCCTCATCTAACTCCACACTAACATCACTCTCACCTTTGCAGTCCCCACCTCCTGTTTCTCACCCTCCTACCCATCTAGATTTTAAGTTCCCACAGGAACAGGGCAATCAATTCCCCCTGTATTTGTTTGTTAAACTTTGTCTGGTGTCTTTTATATTGTATTGTACTGTACTTTTATCTTTGTACCCATGGACAGCACTGCAGAATCTGTTGGTGCTTTATAAATAAATAATAATAATAAAATAATAATAAATAATAGCAATTAGTTACACTTATATAAAGTACGTTTCAATAGCTCCTTGATCCAAAACTGCAAAAAGCAATGTACCAGGAAATGTCCATTTTTCATGTTCTAATTAAAGTGCAGTTTTAATTAAAGATATCAAGGACATATTTCTTATTGTTGATGTATTGAACAGTCTCCATTATATAAATCTGATGTTAGTACACTTAAGTGAATAATTTGCTGGCAAAATACTATGTACTGAACATGATGTTCAAGAGCTCTGTTAAACAATACAAGTCTTTAAGAATAAAGAGCTATGGACATTTCCTTTACCTCCTTAACCAATGTAAGTATTGTTTGTCTCAAATTAAATATATCAGTTTCAGAAGTCTGTTTATTAGATCTCCAAGGCAACACAATAAGCAATATAATGACTTGGGAACAAAACTCTAGGAATAATTAAATGTACCAGGACAACAGGTTTATGGTATGTTATAATAAACCGTAGGCCGATTAAGTGATACGTCAACACTTGTTCACCTTTCCTTGTTCACAATACCCCAGACATAAGTATGACTAAGCTGTTGCATAATTTTGATAATCGTATTGCTTCCATTTCAAGAACTCTGCATGTGGAAATTGGCTGCTAAACACAATACAATGTGTATGCTAACATGTAAAAGTCAAAATATCATTATGTTGCTAGCATTCTTTTTGATGAAAAGCAGACTTTGATAATAAATATAAAGTAATGCACTCACCTAGCCTACAGTTTAGTTTACCTATCTAGAATCCATACGTATTTAGGTTTATTTAAAGGTACATGAAACCCATTTTTTTATGATTCAGATAGAGAATAGAATTTTAAACAACTTTCTAATTTACTTCTATTATCTATTTTGTTTCATTCTCTTGGTATCATTTGTTGAAGGAGCAGCAATGCATTACTGGTTTCTAACTGAACATATGGGTGAGCCAATGACAATCTGTATATATATGCAGCCACAAATCAGCAGCTAGAACCTAGGTTCTTTGCTGCTCCTGAGCTTACCTAGATAAAACTTTCAGTAAATGATAACAAAAGAAGGAAGCATATTAAATAATAGCAGTAAATTGGAAAGATGCTTAAAACTGTATTTTCTATCTGAATCATGAAAGAAAAAGTTGGGTTTCATGTCCCTTTAAATGTCAGGGACTAAATATACATTAAAAAACAAACAATAACATTTCAATCTGATATGATGTACAGTAGCAAGTTAGAATAAAGGAATTAAAGTAAAATATATTCAAAATATGAATTTCATGTCAAAATGAATGCTGTGAAAATGTTCTATTACACCAGGTTTGTGCAAGACTTGCTTGAGCATTACATACACATATGGTATGAGTTTAATTCATTGGAAGCTTGGTAATAAGACCAA
The DNA here is from genome assembly GCF_027579735.1 of Bombina bombina. Taxonomy (NCBI): domain Eukaryota; kingdom Metazoa; phylum Chordata; class Amphibia; order Anura; family Bombinatoridae; genus Bombina; species Bombina bombina. The sequence goes on along the minus strand of NC_069504.1, from coordinate 1,013,058,960 downwards.
CTTTCAATCACATAATTCTATAATATCATACTTTTGCATCAGCAAGGCCACTCTCAAAGAGTATTCAATGGTATTAAAGCTTTTATAAAGAAATTTGAAGAATCAGGAGAGGTAAAGGACAAAAAAGGACCGGAAGGCCAAGAAAACTTTTAAAATCTCATGAAAAGTTTCTCAGAGTTTCTTCTTTAAAAGACCGTAAGAAGTCCATCAAGGACTTGGCTCATCATCTGGCAGCTTCATTGGGATGCCAAGGTGACCCTTCTACTGTCCGAAGAAGCAGTAGTCTTAAGAATGTGTAGGGGGTGGCATTGCACAAGCATTTCTAGTGAAATGCTTGTGCAATGATAAATGCCGACAGCGTATGCTGTCGGCATTTATCGATGTGCGACGGACATGATCCGCTACAGCTCTTTACACTCAAATCCATATTACAAGTGGCATGCATTTTTAAATTACCACAAATTTGTTTGTGTAAACTTGCGGTAATTTATGCTCCCCATATTCTCTTAGTCCGCTCGTATTAGAAGTTGAAAATAAATGTGATCGTTCGAACGCAATCGCATTTAATACTCCAATTTTGACTCAACCTGAAAGGTTGCGTAAAGAGTTGACCACAGGAAACAGTTGCACTAATCTACTCTATTAACCCCTAAACTGCTACACCCCATATTGCAAACTACCCCACTACTCTATTAACCCCTAAACTGCCATAAACTGCAACGTCCCCGCTACTATATTAACCCCTTAACCGCCATACCCCCAAATTTCAAAATACCCCACTAATCTATTAACCCCTAAACTGCCACAACCCAACCACAAAATACCCACTAACATCTAAAACTCCTAACCAGCTAACCCCCCTAACCTAACAACCCCCCTAAGTACCTTAAAAAATAAAAAAGCTTTTAATCTATTGGCTGATTTGAATTTGAAATTGTTACAGAGCAAAATTCTAGTAAGGGGACATTTGCCCCCTCTTTTCTTTCCTTCAGACACCTATGAGTGGGGCTTATATTTTCATGGGTGATGTATAATAATTAATGCAGTTGCTTAATGTTACATTGAGTTTTTCACTTATAGTTGAATATTTGTTAATTCATTTGTATAATGATCAATGTATCTATCTATTTGCATTGCACATGTGTGTTTATCTGTAAATACTAGTCAAAACTCTGTTTGTAAATGACAGATTTATTAAATTATTTCAGAATATTTTACCTTTCATTCGGCTAGATTTCAAGTGTTGCGGTACGGCTTTTAACGCTGAAAAAATTCCGGCGTAATGGCCAGGAATGCATATTACGAGTCGTGTCAGTATAGCTGTAACGCAAGCATTTTAGCCTGTAACACAACGTCCATTCCACACTCAAAAAAGTGACCTTTTTGTGTGGGATTTTCATAGCACCGGTATTACAGGTTATGAGGCTAAAAAGCTTGCGTTGCAGCCTATACCGACATGATCCATACCACCATCTGAGAGCAGTAGTTATGGATTTTGCAAAATAATTTTTTTTCACAAAACTCATAACTAAACTGTTATAAAGTACACTAACACTCATAAACTACCTACTAAAACCTAAACAGCAACCCTCCTGCATCTCAAACACTATAATAAAGCTATTAAACCCTAATCCGCCGCTCCCTGACATCGCCAACACTATAATAAAGCTATTAACCCCTAAATCTCCGGCCTCCCACATCACCGCTACTAAATAAACATATTAACCTCTAAACCTACGCCCCCCACATTGCAGCTACAAAATAAACGTATTAACCCCTAAATCTCCGGCCCCCCACATCGAATTAAACAGCCAATAGGATTTCAGAAGCTCTCATCCTATTAGCTGATTTAAATTTGAATCAAATCAGCCAATAGGAATGCAATGCCATTTTGAAACGGCTACCTTGCATTCAACTTCAGTGTACGGCTGTGACCGTATGAAGAGGACGCTCCGCACAGGATGGGATCAGATTCCAGGATAGCTCCGCTCCGCGCCGCCAGGATGAAGATAGAAGACGCCCCGGGATGGATGAAGATATCACCGCCTAGATGAAGACTTCTCATCGCCTGGATGAAGATGGATGTCCGGACTTCAGGAACCATGAGTAAATTTTATGGGGTTAGTGTTAGTTTATTTTTTCATTTCTTGGGTGGATTTAGGACAGTGAAAAAGAGCTGAATGTCCTTTTAAGGGCAATGACCATACACATACCTCTTTAGGGGCAATGGGTAGCTTAGGTTTTTTAAGAGTTAGGTTTTTTATTTTGGGGGTTGGTTGGCTGGTGGGTTTTACTGTTGGGGGGACTTTGTATTTTTTATACAGGTAAAAGCGCTGTTTAACTTAGGGCAATGCCCTACAAAAGGCCCTTTTAAGGGCTATTGGTAGTTTATTGTAGGCAAGGGGGTGTTATTATTTTAGGGGACTTTTTTATTTTAGGGGACTTTTTTATTTTTATAGGGCTATTGGATTAGGTTTAATTGCTTTTATTTTTGATAATTTAGTTTATTATTTTTTGTAAGCTTAGTGTTTTTTATTTTTCAGAATTTAGTTTTTATTATTTTTTGTAATTTTATATTTTTTATTTTTTTTTGTAGTGTTAGGTTTTTTAAATTTGTAATTTAGTTTTTTTTATTGGTAGTATTTTTTTATTTTATTAGAATAGTAATGTTAGGTTAATTTATAGTTTAATGTTAGGTTTATTTTTATTTCACAGGTAAGTTATTATTTATTTTAAGATAGTTATATTGTAATTTTAATTTTAAGTTAGGGGGTGTTAGGTTTAGGGGTTAATAGTTTAATGTGGAGGGCTGGAGGTTTAGGGGTTAATAGGATTATTTAGTAGCGGCGATATGGGGGCCGGAGGTTTAGGGGTTGATAGGTTTATTGAGTGGTGGAGATGTCAGGGAGCGCTGGAACAGGGGTTAATAACTTTATTATAGTGACGGCGATGTCGGGGAGTGGCGGAATAGGGTTTAATAACTTAATTATAGTGGCAGCGTTGTTGGGTAGCGGGGGAATAGGGTTTAATAACTTTTATTAGTGTTGGCGATGTCAGGGGCGCTAGGTTAAGGGTTTTTAAACTTGGGGTTTATGCTAGGGTGTTAGGTTTAAACGTAACTTTTTTTTCCCCATAGACATCAATGGGGTTGCGTTATGGAGATTTTTCATTCTGCACTTCAGGTGTTAAGTTTTTTTCTACATTCTCTCCCATTGATGTCTATGGGGAAAAGCGTGCATGAGCACGTCAAAACAGCCCTTGGATTTTGTGCGGTATGGAGCTTAAGGCCACCATATTGCACGCACAAGGAGGCTTTTCAGTAATTCATAATGGCAGCGATATGGAGAGTGAAATAACGCTACTTTTTTGGCATTAGTCTCACACCCTGTTTAGTGCAAAACTCGTAATCTAGATTTCTATTGTTTATTATGCAAAATATATAAAGCAAATGCTAGACATACTTTTGTTTTTAGACAAGTGTTAACATTATAGAATTTCTGACATTTTTTTTTCTTTGTAAATATGATAAATGGGTGGTCTTTTTAATAGTGAACAAATAAATGATTGCAGCAAAAAAAATGCTGATTTGTTCATGTGGTCAAAACATTTACTGTAAAGGTAAGAAAGAGTTTTCTGCAGACAGAAAATGATTCACATTTATACTATTCTTAATGATATAGCAATGGCCTTCTTAGTTGATTGATTTCCGTGTCAGCCAGTAAGAATATAAGCTTCACTTTTGTTCTTGACCCATTAAAAAAAAATGAAAATGTTTTAGTTCTGCTGCTGTCTTGTAACAGTAGCATAAGCTAATACTTTAGCTGTATGTCCAGTTGCTCCTCTACTGAAGATGTTCACCATATAAAACAGTGGGTTAACTTTTTTTGTACACTTGTAGAGTGAAGCTTTTCTCTTTATCTCATGTGGCAAAAAGGCTCCAGGAGTATGGAGTTGACTTTGCCACTAGGGCATGAGAACCTAGCGCAGCGTAGGGGGTAAATTGTGCTGTGATGGGCAGCAAATTGAAATATATATGTATATGAATATATACATATATTTGTATCTGTTTACATGTGTATATACACAAATTAACACATATATTTACAGAGAACACACAGTTTTCCATAGCCAACTTTAACCCCTAAAAACTGCTTCATGAAAAATAAAAATAAAGATGCTAATATTTTTATTTTAGAAAATGCAGTACATATTTTATGTTGGGGGCAATTGGGGCACAGTTTGAAAATGAACCAGAGATCTGGGGTGCGATCACATATACGGCGCAGGTTTCGGCGCAAGCGTGGGAACCCGTGCCGCCCGTAATTTCACCTTGCACATCGGGCTATTACATATACTGCGCCGTTCGATGCTAAAGTGCCGTAAGTCTGATAAACTAGCGATGTCCAGAAATGAGCGTAAATACAAATTTCTGGAGTCGCTAGTGACTTACAGCACTTTAGAAACTGCCGGCGCCTAAGAAAAGTAAAAAAAAATATAATCTCCCGTGAAACTCTAACCTGCCTCCCAAAAATAAGCCTGACACGTAAAACCCCTATATCCGCAATCCCCCCTCTCATTACTAATATTAAATGTATTAACTCCTAGACCGACAACCCCCAACACAATATGCATATTTAAACTATTAACCCCTATATCCGCCATCAAACCCACACCGCAAGTAATAACTAAATTATTAACCCCTAAACCGCCATAGCCCACAACGCAATTAACCTATTCAAGTATTAACCCCTAAACCACCATAGCCCACATAGCCTATTGGATCAGCCAATCGGATTGAACTTCAATCTGATTGGCTGATTGCATCAGCCAATAGCATTTTTCCTACCTTAATTCCGATTGGCTGATAGAATTCTATCAGTCAATCGGAATTGAAGGGACGCCATCTTGGATGACGTCATTTAAAGGAACCTTCATTTTTCAGTCGCCGTCGGATGGAAGAGGATGCTTCGCGTCGCATGTCTTCAAGATGGACCCACTCCGCTCCAGATGGAAGAAGATAGAAGATGCCGCCTGGATGAAGACTTCTGTCAGTCTGGATGTCCTCTTCTGGCCGGATCGGATGAAGACTTCTGCCCCTCTGGAGGTTAACTTGTGCCCGGCTGGGTGAAGACGACTCAAGGTAGGGAGATCTTCAAGGGGGTAGTGTTAGTTTTTTTTAAGGGGGGATTGGGTGTGTTTTAGAGTAGGGTTGGGTGTGTGGGTGGTGGGTTTTAATGTTGGGGGGGTTGTATATCTTTTTTTACAGGTAAAAGAGCTGATTACTTTGGGGCAATGCCCTGCAAAAAAGCCCTTTTAAGGGCTATTTTTAATTTAGTATAGGGTAGGGAATTTTATTATTTTGGGGGGATTTTTTATTTTATTAGGGGGCTTAGATTAGGTGTAATTAATTTAAACTTCTTGTAATTTTTTTTATTTTCTGTAATTTAGTGTTTGTTTGTTTTTTGTATTTTATTTTATTTTATTGTATTTAATTTTAGGTAATTGTAGTTAATTAATTTAATTTATTTAATGATAGTGTAGTGTTAGGTGTAATTGTAACTTAGGTTAGGTTTTATTTTACAGGTAAATTTGTCTTTATTTTAACTAGGTAGCTATTAAATAGTTAATAACTATTTAATAACTATTGTACCTAGTTAAAATAAATACAAAGTTGCCTGTATAATAAAAATTAATCCTAAAATAGCTATAATGTAATTATTAATTATATTGTAGCTATCTTAGAGTTTATTTTATAGGTAAGTATTTAGTTTTAAATAGGAATAATTTAGTTAATAATAGTAATTTTATTTAGATTTATTTAAATTATATTTAAGTTAGGGGGTGTTAGGGTTAGGGTTAGACAGGTTTAGGGGTTAATAACTTTATTATAGTAGCGGCGACGTTGGCGGCGGCAGATTCGGGGTTAATACATTTACTAGGCTATGTGGGCTATGGCGGTTTAGGGGTTAATACTTGAATAGGTTAATTGCGTTGTGGGCTATGGCGGTTTAGGGGTTAATAATTTAGTTATTACTTGCGGTGTGGGCTATGGCGGTTTAGGGGTTAATAGAGTTTATTAGTTATTGCGGTGGGGGATTGCGGTTGACAGGTAGATAGACATTGCGCATGCGTTAGGTGTTAGTTTATTTTTGCAGGCATTTTATGGAGTTACGGTGCTCCCATACTCAGAGCAAGGCCTGCTACAGCTGCCTTTTATGGCAAGGTAAAAATGGAGTAAGATTTCTCCATTTTCAGCACGTAAGGCCTTGCGCTGGATATTGGATACCGATTTACAACGCGAACCATGTTAGCCTATGGAAGTAAAAGTTGCGAGCGACGGGTGAAATATACGCACTTAACTTGTATGCTACGCTGTATATGTAATACCAAAATCGCGTAAAATCTGGCATCGCCGGCTTTTGCGGGCAACACTCTATATGTAATGGAGGCCCTGATCTCTGGTTAATTTTCAGAGCATTAATTGCTACTGCATGCTCGAGTTAGCAATAACCAGCCACTTGTAATCGCTGGTTATTTATTGTGTGCCCGTAAACGACATATGCTAAATTAGCACTCCACTTGTAATCTAGCCCAAAATATGCCACAACTTTAAAAAAACTGCATGCAGGATTTCGAAAAGGATGTTTCTCCTTTTTATGAATTCTTTCTTTGTATATTTATTAGACTATGCAATTTTAGTGGATTTCCCCTTTGTTTGCATGTTTTGGTTTTGGTTTTAAATTCAATCAATTTAAGCCTTTACTACAAAATAGATCAAAGTTTTAGAAATAGCACATTTTTATGGTAGTTATATTTATGAAGAAACATTTAAGCGAGAACAGATGTAAACTGTTAAATGAGGAATCTCAAGAATCCAAAAGCATTTCCTTTTACCATCCACATTATAATACTAACACAACATGCTTCATTTAATTTAGAAATATATACTGTTATTGATTTCAAAATGCAATCCATCCACTAAATGAAGGTCCTATATATTTCTCTGGTACAGCTGCACCCTCAAAAATAATTAACATTATAATTTCACCTACACATAAACTACCTAAGTAGACATGCGCACGGGCCCAAAAATTATTTTTCATCCGAAAGATTTGTTTTGGATTTTTCAAACGTTCAGTTCGGCCAAATTTCGTCCATGTAAGCATTTGGTTTGGATGGATGTTTGATTATGATTTTTTTCCATTATTTCCATTGGGGACAGCTACAATTAATATATTAACAAAAAGCTTACATTATAGTATTTGAACAATTTAAGGAAGGTGTGTTTCAAGTTTTAAAGAACATAGAACTCCGGTATAACGAAAATCCAGCATTTATTGTCCCTAACATCGAAATTAGTAAAAACCAATATATGGCAGGATTGTACAGAATGGACACATGAATAACCAGAACCCCGGAACATTATTATTATTTATTTATTTATTTATAAAATATTTTACCAGGAAGGATACATTGAGATTTCTCTCATTTTCAAGTATGTCCTAGGTACAAACAAAGAAGCTTATTAACCAAACAATATTACTCCTTCCCCTCATTCCTGCACCTTTTTATTGTTGCCAAACAGCATAAACGAATGAACAAAATCGATTTTGTCAAGCAATCATTTGTTTTTTGTCTGTTACATTCAATAATGCATTTGGTTATTTGTGTAACAAAGATTGGACAACCGACAACATTCAGACAAATTTGCATTTGTCCAAAGCTCGAATACACATCTGTAACCCTAACCATGGTAAAATAAAAGAAACTGAAAAGGACACAAAACCCAATTTTTTTATTCCATGATTTAGCTAGAGCATACAGTTTAAAAAAACTTTCCAATTTACTTAAATTATGAAATGTGTTTCATTCCCTTGATATCCTTTTTTGAAGGAGCAGGAATACACTACAGGGAGCTAGCTGAACACATTAGTGAGCCAATGATAAGATGGGCAGCAACCAATCAACAGCTAGCTCCAAGCTCCTGAGCCTACCTACGTATACCTTTCAACAAAGGATATCAAGATAACTGAATCATAAAAGAAAATGTTTGGGCTTCATGTCCCTTTAAAGGAAAATTAAATTAAAAAGAATAACCTATAATATGTTTATTAATATATATTGAAGAAATTTTGAAATATATTTAAATTATTTACATCTATGTTGCTTATTTTCTCCCTGTAATTTAAACATGAACATTTTAGCTTTCCCACTGCCCCCAGTGAGGAGAAATGCATTCCAGAGAGATGCTGCACTGTGATTGTTTGAAATGTGCAGAAGAACATTTGTACTTAATTGTCCACATCAAGTAAAAAATGCTTTTAAAGCATTTATCTTGCATGCATAATGTTTTTAATGCCGCAATTAATGTGTTATGTACATATTAACCCCTTACACCATTTGGATGTAGGTACTACACCATACAGTACCTACATCCAACACAGCTGTTGCAGTCCCCACTGTCTAAGCTGCAAGCATGGGGCAGAAGTCATCTGCATTCAAATGGTAAGAGAGCACAGATTGCGTCACTCTCTGTAATGATCATGGCACCGAGTGGGAGCGGTGGGAGTGAAGGAGCGAGGTGGGTGGATTTTCCTACACCACAGAAAAAGTTTATAAATTGAGAGGGAGGGCTGGTGTTCTACACTATGGAACAGGAATAGCTGGAGGGGGGAGGGAAAAACATTGATCTTAGATGGTGAGAGGGGCCCTATACTACATAAAAATATAAAATAATAATAATAATAATAATAATATAAAATAACATTTAAAAATGTCATAAATTGTTAATGGCAGACTAGCTGCCTTTAACAAACATGGTGATGTTTAATGGGAGGGTAAGAGCACTGTTAGTAGGGATCAGATAGGTCGGAGTGTGAGGAAGGATCAAGCATAGAGTCCCTGGTATGTGTTCTTCACGCTGTGTGCTCAGTGCAACCAAAAAGGAGTCCCACCGGAAACAAAGGCTCCACGCTTCAGGTGCCCAGGACAGAAGCCTCACCAATGCCTCCAAACACAACTCCGCCAATACAACAAAATCCTCGCACTCTAAAGCAAGACGTGGAGTCCGCTTATAAAAGCAAAACTTCTTTATTTTTTCTTGAATCATAAAAAAAAATGCAGTAGGTAAAAGCCGAATGCGTTTTGTCTTCCGTGACATGACTTTCTCAATGGCTCTTTAACCGAAATGACCGGCACAGCTGTATTTAAGGGCATAGAAACTTAAATCTCTCCTTCTTTTAACTCCTTGATTGCAGGAGCCCATTTCATTTAGATTAATGGACGCTCATTGTGTTACTTTAAATTGTTACTGTTAATTGTTAATGAATTTTAACTTATTTCTCAAGTAAATATTAACCAACAAAATATATGTATATATATATATATATATATATATATATATATATATATATATATATGTCTCTCTCTCTATATATATATACAAACTCTTTGCATAAGTACAAATCCTTTGAAAAAACACACTTATATGTTGACACATTTGGGCCTATCTATCAAGCTTGAGGGCCCGTGTTTCTGGCGAGCCTTCAGACTCACCAGAAACACCAGTTATGAAGCAGCAGTCTAAAAAAAATCCAATATACTACCTGTTTTTCAATGCTTTAATTCTATCTCCCATCTAGGATGTCTCTTAACATATTCTATACACTGAACCTGTAGTAATGAACTGTCAGATTCATTTGTGAAAGTGCAGTGCAATCAGGGTTGTTGAATCATGATCCTCAATAGCCCTTAGATGTTCTAAAAATAATCTTTTAAAGCTCTTTTCCCACACCCTGTCCATGTAAGAAGGTATATTATTACAATTAGTATTACTGCCTGATCTTATATACCTTAGGGTCTATTTATTATAATGCGGATGGACATGATACAATGTAGCGTATCATGTCCACCGCACATCGATAAATGCCGACTGCATACACTGTCAGCATTTATCATTGCACCAGCTGTTCTAGGGCACTGCTGATGCAATGTCAACCCTTCAGATTTGCAGCCAATTGGCCGCTAGCAGGGGGTGTCAATTAACCCAATCATTTTTTATTTCTGTCCGCCGCTTAAGAGCAGGTTATGGATGGTCTAAAGACTGCTGCTTCATAACTTGATAAATTGACCTCCTTATGTTCATCTTGGGTTGTGAACCAGGGATAGGTATGGACCAAAGCTGTGGAGGACATTTTCCAAAGTACAAACCTTAGTGAAGGACACCAAGGTCTACATTTAGCTACTAATGAGCAAGCTCTACCCAGGTGCTCAATCAAAAATGGGCTGTCTACTACACTTACATTCATGATTTTTCAAATAAAGATACCAAGAGAACAAAGAGAAATTGATAATAGAAATACATGAGAAAGTTGCTTAAAATTTCCTCAGGTTGGTGCACTTCTTTTTTATGCTTTACCTTTGCATATAAAGAAACAGTGCATTAGCAGCTTGCTTCTTGAATCGTCCCTCTCTCATTTCATTCGGAGTCACTTTCTCGCTACTGAGTGGCGTCCTCACGCGGGTGCTGCCCCAACCCTGCGAAACATGGCGCCACATGTGTCAAGGAGGTTTCTACTCATCCCGAGTTCCCGAGCCTATCCCTGTTGTGAACTCACTTCCCAATTTTACATAAGAGCATGTTTTGCATTGTTTACTTCCACATTTAAAGAAACCTGATTTATTGGACAACCAATTTCGTTTATCAAATACTGGTAATAGTGACGGTGACAAAGTGTTCCCCTAATAGCAAAATCCAAATCAATTATTTTATTCATAATAGTATCTGTTCTTAAGACAGGCAGAGCATTTCTGATTATGTCATACTCATGTCATATCCTCAATACTCAAGAAAATATTATATTGCCATAATGTCTTTCTAATGAGGGATAGAAGTGTACAAAGACACTGCATCAGTAGTTACAAAAAAGTAATTACTATTCCTTTCCACCTCTTCTATTTGACATATTAAGTCTGTGGTATCCTGTACAAAACTTTTCAAATTCTTTACTAACGTTTGTAAATATGTATCAGAGCATTTCTGATTATGTCACATATGGTATTATATTCCCTACTATATGTAGTTACAAAGAATGGTTTAGTACTAACGGTTTTATCCTTGTACTTCTTTTTTGGGACTAATAAATCCTTTCTTTCCATTTTGTCAGCCTGACTCTTAGCCTGCATAAGGGGAATATCATCATAACCCCATGACATAAACCTTAATGTTGTTTCTTTTACATATTTTTCATAGTCTTGTGTAGAGGTACAGTTCCTCTTGACCCTCATAAATTGCCCCTTGGGAATTGCTTTTATAATATGGCTAGGATGACATGACTTGGCATTCAGTAAGGTATCCCCTGCTGTAGGTTTCCTATACAAGCAAACCTTAATACTTTTATTTGTAGTGTCTGGCTTTAAACAAACATCTAGATATGCAATGGATTCTATGAGTATTATAGAAATCATTCACTGGAGGGGTGTGTGCACTGATTCGTCAGCAGGCAACGTGAAGGCGTGAACCCAGAGAGAGAGAGCGGAGATGGAGTTGCGGTGGAAATTAAATTGCATTAGCCACTAAAGCTGGGGTTTCCATGGCTGAGGAGGGCTGTTTTTCTCGGCAGAAGACATCAGGGCCGTTACCTCCTATCTGGGGCAAAGTGAAAGTTGAACGCAGTAATCGCACAGGTTGCATAAAGGTGCACAAGAAGGGTCTAGGGGCTTGTTTAAGTTCAAGCCTCGACCAATGAAGTAGGTGCCTGGAGTTTGGAGGTCGGCACCACAAAATTTCCTCACAACTTGAGGTCTTCACCCCTTAAAAGGAAGCTACGGGTCCCTGTGGACTCTGTGAATTTAACATTAAATATAACTACAAACTGAGACTTTGTGAGTTGCTCTCTGTTCTAAGCTCTGAATAGGCTGGTAAAAGGCTTGTAAACGGCTTGATTTTGATGTGAAACTCTTTTACAAAAAAAAAAAAAAAAAGAGCTGGTTGATAAACTCAGAGAATAAATATTGCAATCCGCTGAAGCAGCGACTGTAATTTAAGTGGAACTTTTATCTCTCTCAAACCCTAAAAAAGGAAACTGGGTTTGAAGCAATAAGTGATTGGTGGTAGCATATTCTCTCAAGTCTAAGGTATATCTTGCCACTATAAATTCTCTGTGATACATATTGATTATTTAGCTGTCCTGATCAGCTTGATTTTAAAGGCTTAAGGTTGCAGCTACTTAAAGTCGAGAATGCTATAGAAGGCTAATTTGAGTGGGAGACCAAGAAGTAAACTGTTAAGTGTTTGCTTAGAGCATAAGCCATAAGACTATACGGATAAATATTTAAATACAGTCAGAATGTTGCCTAAAATGAAACAAATGGAAAAAAATGGTAGTAAAATTACTGTCTCCCCTAAGTCAATGGTGGAGGATAAAATCACTGATGTTTCTAAAGTTGGCGAAATTGCAGCCCAAGTTTCAGCTCTAATCAGTCCAAAAAAAGAGGAGATATATAAAAAGCTGGACATAATTCTGGGGGAGTTAAAAATCAAGGTGGAAAGAATATCAGAAGTAGAGTTGAGAATTTCTAACTGGGAAGACTCTCATAATGCTATGCAATCTCAAGTTGAACTTAATTTTTAAAGCAAAATGCTACTTTAACCAGCAAATTGGACGATATTGAAAACAGGACAAGGCGCAAACCTAATTGGAATTCCTAAATCAATGAAGTTCCAAGAGCTGAAGAAATTTGAGGAAGAGACTCTCCCTGATCTATTAGATATAAGTCTGGAGAAAAATATTTTTACAATTGAAAGAGTACATAGATAGGGGAGAGAGCGAGAGGATTTCTTACAGGAAAGAATGAAATTCTAAGTGCTTATAGGAAACAGCAATGTTTACAGTTTTAAGGAGTGAAAATCTTACTCTTTCAGGACTTTTCCATTGAAACGTCATCGAAAAGAAAGCAATTTTCTGCTGTGTGTTCCCGTCTAGTCTCTGAAAAGATATTTTTTTCCTTGCTATTTCCAGCTGAGCTAAAGTTAAAATATGGCTCAGATTTTATTTTTTTTATTCACCTGAAAAAGCTCAAAACTTCTTGGAAAATAAAGCAAAGAATTGATGTGTCTGATGAGAGTCCTCTATCCCTCTCTTACTCTCCCTTTGTTGTATATTTTAGCCAAAGTCCTTCTAAAAATATTCAAGTTGAAGTTTGCTTTGAATTTAGGCAGAAAGGGAGAACTTGAGCTAATAAGGATTAATGAGAGTCTATGCTCCTTTTATTTTGCACATATGTATGTTGTATTTTTCGTACAAAATGTTCACAAGTACTAATGCTCTATTTAGTACAACATACACAAGGAAAAAGAAAAGAAAGGAGGATTTTTTTTTAAGAATGCTTCCAGTATTCGTGCATATAAGAAGTATTAATGTTTTATATATATATATATATATATATATATATATACACTGCTCAAAAAAATAAAGGGAACACTAAAATAACACATCCTAGATCTGAATGAATAAAATATTCTAATTAAATACTTTGTTCTTTACATAGTTGAATGTGCTGACAACAAAATCACACAAAAATTAAAAAATGGAAATCAAAATTTTCAACCCATGGAGGTCTGGATTTGGAGTCACACTCAAAATTAAAGTGGAAAAACACACTACAGGCAGATCCAACTTTGATGTAATGTCCTTAAAACAAGTCAAAATGAGGCTCAGTAGTGTGTGTGGCCTCCACGTGCCTGTATGACCTCCCTACAACGCCTGTGCATGCTCCTGATGAGGTGGCGGATGGTCTCCTGAGGGATCTCCTCCCAGACCTGGACTAAAGCATCCACCAACTCCTGGACAGTCTGTGGTGCAAAGTGAAGTTGGTGGATGGAGCGAGACATGATGTCCCAGATGTGCTCAATTGGATTCAGGTCTGGGGAACGGGAGGGCCAGTCCATAGCATCAATGCCTTCGTCTTGCAGGAACTGCTGACACACTCCAGCCACATGAGGTCTAGCATTGTCTTGCATTAGGAGGAACCCAGGGCCAACCGCACCAGCATATGGTCTCACAAGGGGTCTGAGGATCTCATCTTGATACCTAATGGCAGTCAGGCTACCTCTGGCGAGCACATGGAGGACTGTTCGGCCCCTCAAAGAAATGCCACCCCACACCATTACTGACCCACTGCCAAACTGGCCATGCTGGAGGATGTTGCAGGCAGCAGAACGTTCTCCACGGCGTCTCCAGACTGTCACGTCTGTCAAATGTGCTCAGTGTGCCCCTGCTTTCATCTGTGAAGAGCACAGGGCGCCAGTGGCGAATTTGCCAATCTTGGTGTTCTCTGGCAAATGTCAAACGTCCTGCACGGTGTTGGACTGTAAGCACAACCCCCACCTGTTGACGTTGGGTCCTCATACCACCCTCATGGAGTCTGTTTCTGAACGTTTGAGCAGACACATGCACATTTGTGGCCTGCTGGAGGTCATTTTGCAGGGCTCTGGCAGTGCTCCTCCTGTTCCTCCTTGCACAAAGGCGGAGGTAGCGGTCCTGCTGCTGGGTTGTTGCCCTCCTACGGCCTCCTCCACGTCTCCTGATGTACTGGCCTGTCTCCTGGTAGCGCCTCCATGCTCTGGACACTACGCTGACAGACACAGCAATCCTTCTTGCCACAGCTCGCACTGATGTGCCATCCTGGATGAGCTGCACTACCTGAGCCACTTGTGTGGGTTGTAGACTCCGTCTCATGCTACCACTAGAGTGCAAGCACCACCAGCATTCAAAAGTGACCATAACATCAGCCAGAAAGCATAGGAACTGAGAAGTGGTCTGTGGTCACCACCTGCAGAACCACTCCTTTATTGGGGGTGTCTTGCTAATTGCCTATAATTTCCACCTGTTGTCTATCCCATTTGCACAACAGCATGTGAAATTGATTGTCACTCAGTGTTGCTTCCTAAGTGGACAGTTTGATTTCACAGAAGTGTGATTGACTTGGAGATACATTGTGTTGTTTAAGTGTTCCCTTTATTTTTTTGAGCAGTGTATATATATATATATATATATATATATATATATATATATATATATATATATATATAGTAGCCAAAAAAGAAAAGATTCATTAAACTGCACAATATATTGTATTATTGTAATAGTTAAGCAAAACTCTGCATAACAGTCTCTTCCCTCTGCATTCCCCGCAAAAGTTCCAAAATATTGGCAGCAGAACATTGCTGAATTCACACAGAAAACAGTCACCTGTCATTTAGTGTTTTGCAAGATTGAAGGATAAAATACACAAATTGCTACTTCTCTAACATTTATAGGGATAGATGGGCATAAATACTAAATATTACATATTACAAGATATAGGAGCCTATACACATAGCATTATATTGCAATATACTTTATAATAAATATAACACATTTGATAGTGCAAAATTCAAACCTACTAAGGCGCTACATATGTAAAGAAATAACCATTGAGCACAAATTAAGCACATTCTAGAGATTCATATTGGAAGTCTAGAGTTAAAGTTACATAAAACAATTAGGTGTTATATGTCCTGCAGGAAGTGTATCAAAATCCACATGATAATGTACTAATATTCCAAAGATAGGTGAGATACTAACACAAGCTTCCAAATATGTGTACATATTAATATGGGAATTGCTTGTTCCATATTATCCAAAAAGTACATATGTGTTCTGGTAATAACCTAAACTAAAATTGATAGTAATGGTATAAAGCACGTAAAAAGGAAACTCAAAAGGGGAAGGGGTATCAACTCAGAGTATGACTAAGGGTCATGCTCTGAGGGTCAATTTGCCAAGGGTCAATTTATTAGAATAATGAGGAATTGTACAGAAACAGAAACTTACATGAGACAAAGAACAGAGATGAAAGAGAGACTAAAACAGAGGGGATATTCCAAATATGTTTTGGAAAGAGCACAAGCACAGGTAGATTGCTTAGACATGCACTTCTACATTACTCTAAAAATGCTAATAATGTAATATCCAACCAACGTGACCAGGTCACTTATGTCACTGAGTTTAGTGAAGAATATAAGAGTATCTGTGGGATCGTGAAAAAGCATTTTAGGCTGCTAGCAGCAGACGATAAACATATTGAATGTGTAGGAAATGGTCTACGCTGTTCCTACAGGAAGAGCAGGACTATAAGGAACTATCTTTCCCCTTCTGAATTACCTACTTTGGCTCCTCCTTCCCATGGCTTCTGGCTCAGACATAGGGGAATGTACAGGTGTGGCAAGACAAGATGCAGACCATGCGAATTTGGCAATTTTTCCAATACATTTCACTCTGAAGTGACTGGGGAAAAATGTAATATTGAATCGTGTCTTATCTGCACATCCTCCTATGTCATCTATGTTTTGACCTGTGTACAGTGCCATCTACAATATGTGGGTCTCACAACTAATGATGTAAACACCAGGATAAGGAACCACCTATCAACCATTAAAATTGGTGAGGCTACCACACCACTTGTCAAACATTTCAAAAATGCCATTGAATGGGTTAAACATCCTCCTAGAGGTGGGGACAGAGATAAGGCCCTAGGAAAACGCAAAATGTTTTGGATTTTCAGATTACAGACACGGGTCCCTTTGCGCCTCAACTCAGAGTATGACTTGATTAACTATTGGAAGTAAACCACATACATTTATATTCATATTTGTGCTTTATTAGTCATACTCTGAGTTGATACCCCTTCCCCTTTTGAGTTTCCTTTTTACGTGCTTTATACAGTTACTATCAATTTTAGTTTAGGTTATTACCAGAACACATATGTACTTTTTGGATAATATGGAACAAGCAATTTCCATGTTAATATGCACACATATTTGGAAGCTTGTGTTAGTATCTCACCTATCTTTGGAATATTAGTACATTATCATGTCGATTCTGATACACTTCCTGCAGGACATATAACACCTAATTGTTTTATGTAGCTTTCACTCTAGACTTCCAATATGAATCTCTAGAATGTGCTTAATTTGTGCTCAATGGTTATTTCTTTACATATGTAGCGCCTTAGTAGGTTTGAATTTTGCACTATCAAATGTGTTACATTTATTATAAAGTATATTGCAATATAATGCTATGTGTATAGGCTCTTATATCTTGTAATATGTAATATTTAGTATTTATGCCCATCTATAGCATGCTCTATTGCATCTAACTTACAATAGCCTTTGCTCTTTTTTTCCTGTAAATTTACAGCATTGAGATAGTATTTATATATAATAAATGTAGATCCTGTTTTCCAGTAATAATTCTGGCCTAGATTTGGAGTTTGGCGGTAAAAGGGCTGTTAACGCTCCGCTGGCTTTTTTCTGGCCGCACCATAAATTTAACTCTGGTATCGAGAGTTCAAACAAATGCTGCGTTAGGCTCCAAAAAAGGAGCGTAGAGCATTTGTACCGCAAATGCAACTCTCGATACCAGAGTTGCTTACGGACGCGGCCGGCCTCAAAAACGTGCTCGTGCACGATTCCCCCATAGGAAACAATGGGGCTGTTTGAGCTGAAAAAAAACCTAACACCTGCAAAAAAGCAGCGTTCAGCTCCTAACGCAGCCCCATTGTTTCCTATGGGGAAACACTTCCTACGTCTGCACCTAACACTCTAACATGTACCCCGAGTCTAAACACCCCTAACCTTACACTTATTAACCCCTAATCTGCCGCCCCCGCTATCGCTGACCCCTGCATTTTTTTTTTAAACCCTAATCTGCCGCTCCGTAAACCGCCGCAACCTACGTTATCCCTATGTACCCCTAATCTGCTGCCCCTAACACCGCCGACCCCTATGTTATATTTATTAACCCCTAATCTGCCCCCCACAACGTCGCCGACACCTGCCTACACTTATTAACCCCTAATCTGCCGAGCGGACCTGAGCGCTACTATAATAAAGTTATTAACCCCTAATCCGCCTCACTAACCCTATCATAAATAGTATTAACCCCTAATCTGCCCTCCCTAACATCGCCGACACCTAACTTCAATTATTAACCCCTAATTTGACGACCGGAGCTCACCGCTATTCTAATAAATGTATTAACCCTTAAAGCTAAGTCTAACCCTAACACTAACACCCCCCTAACTTAAATATAATTTACATCTAACGAAATAAATTAACTCTTATTAAATAAATTATTCCTATTTAAAGCTAAATACTTACCTGTAAAATAAATCCTAATATAGCTACAATATAAATTATAATTATATTATAGCTATTTTAGGATTAATATTTATTTTACAGGCAACTTTGTAATTATTTTAACCAGGTACAAAATAGCTATTAAATAGTTAAGAACTATTTAATAGTTACCTAGTTAAAATAATAACAAATTTACCTGTAAAATAAATCCTAACCTAAGATATAATTAAACCTAACACTACCCTATCAATAAAATAATTAAATAAACTACCTACAATTACCTACAATTAACCTAACACTACACTATCAATAAATTAATTAAACAAAATTCCTACAAATAAATACAATTAAATAAACTAGCTAAAGTACAAAAAATAAAAAAGAACTAAGTTACAAAAAATAAAAAAATATTTACAAACATAAGAAAAATATTACAACAATTTTAAACTATTTACACCTACTCTAAGCCCCCTAATAAAATAACAAAGACCCCCAAAATAAAAAATTCCCTACCCTATTCTAAATAAAAAAAGTTACAAGCTCTTTTACCTTACCAGCCCTGAACAGGGCCCTTTGCGGGGCATGCCCCAAGAAGTTCAGCTCTTTTGCCTGTAAAAGAATAAATACAATACCCCCCCCCAACATTACAACCCACCACCCACATACCCCTAATCTAACCCAAACCCCCCTTAAATAAACCTAACACTAAGCCCCTGAAGATCTTCCTACCTTGTCTTCACCATCCAGGTTCACCGATCCGTCCTGAAGAGCTCCTCCGATGTCCTGATCCAAGCCCAAGCGGGGGGCTGAAGAGGTCCATGATCCGGTCAAAGTCTTCATCCAAGCGGGGCAGAAGAGGATCTTCCATCCGATTGAAGTCATCATCCAGGCGGCATCTTCTATGGTCTTCCATCCGGAGCGAAGCGGCAGGATCCTGAAGACCTCCAGCGCGGAACATCCATCCGGACCGACGACTGAACGACGAATGACTGTTCCTTTAAGGGACGTCATCCAAGATGGCGTCCCTCGAATTCCGATTGGCTGATAGGATTCTATCAGCCAATCGGAATTAAGGTAGGAATTTTCTGATTGGCTGATGGAATCAGCCAATCAGAATCTAGTTCAATCCGATTGGCTGATCCAATCAGCCAATCAGATTGAGCTCGCATTCTATTGGCTGATCGGAACAGCCAATAGAATGCGAGCTCAATCTGATTGGCTGATTGGATCAGCCAATCGGATTGAACTTGATTCTGATTGGCTGATTCCATCAGCCAATCAGAAAATTCCTACCTTAATTCCGATTGGCTGATAGAATCCTATCAGCCAATCGGAATTCGAGGGACGCCATCTTGGATGACGTCCCTTAAAGGAACCGTCATTAGTCGGGAGACATCGGAAGAAGAGGATGGATCCGCGTCGCCTGCTTCAAGATGGACCCGCTCCGCACCGGATGGAAGAAGATCGAAGATGCCGCTTGGAGAAGATGTTTGCCGGTCCGGATGTCCTCTTCTTGCCGGATAGGAGGAAGACTTTGGAGCCTCTTCTGGACCTCTTCAGCACCGGATGATGGATCACCAACCCCCGCTTGGGTTGGATGAAGATGTTGGAGCCAGGACGGATCGGTGATACCTGGATGGTGAAGACAAGGTAGGAAGATCTTCAGGGGCTTAGTGTTAGGTTTATTTAAGGGGGGTTTGGGTTAGATTAGGGGTATGTGGGTGGTGGGTTGTAATGTTGGGGGGGGGGTATTG